>NW_028241632.1:0-278945 GCF_964263255.1 Lissotriton vulgaris
TGCTGTCTGCAACTCGATTACTAGCTTGTACATTTACCTAGATATCTCATGCACAACATGACAGCCCAATTTAATTCAAATTAGACACACAGTTCCATTCACTGAAAGTGAGCCTTGTTTGCGATATGGCCGTAGTATTTCACTGTTAGCAGAGCTGCTGTTCACATCATATTTGCTTTAAAAACAAACTCCAAGCATGTGTGTGTTGTGACAGTGAGTCACATCAAACACAAAAGGTAATGAAGGAATGTTAGCAATTTGTCCAAACATTGGCAATCTTTCGTGATAGCATTCCAACTCATCACTCCTTTGTCCACTAAGTTACATCAGTTTGGACCCAGACACATGCAAATCGTTCTTGACGCTGCTCCATTAGGAACTGTACAGCCCGAACTGCCAGCCTACATCATCACTAAACCGGAACACAAGCAACCCAATATCGGTTTTGCACTGGTTGGGGCTTGTCGTCAAGTGTAACTTGGTTCTAGTTGCACATTAAGCACAGGGCACACCCTAGGCCACTTAGGGCATCAAATCAAAAGCACAAAAGATGGCATAAAAACTGCTTGCAGTTTATCTAATCCCTTGCATTCTCTCCGAGCAGGATTCCAACCCATTGTCCTTTTGTCCACTAATCCACCTCAGTTTGGACCCAGTCATCTGCAAATTGGTCTAGAGCCTGCTCTGGTAGGAACAGTCCAACATGAACTTCCAGACTAAAGGGTTGATTACAATTCCCTCCGGAAAGGCTCTGAACAAGATTTGGAGTCTGCAAATCTGATTTGGATCCTATGTTTCCGACCAAATCAGACACTTTTCTGGATGACCAATTAGGATCCAAGGAAACAGTTCAGGCTGTCCTATTCAGTTCCGAACGGCATTTGGACAGACTGAGTCGTTCAGAGCTGATTCGTACATCTCAATGGACAAGGTTTACAACCATGAAATGGCTGTCGAAATCTGCCTTTGGGGGCCTGTAGCAGGCACCCCTTCACCCTGAGGTATCCCGTTGGGGCCCGTGGGGGTACCAGTGGGACCCTTCTGTTAAACCATGTACAGTGTGGCAGGCACCATAGGGTGCACATCACAGGGTGCATGGTTTCCCCAAACAACCCTTTTTTGCAATAAGAACCTGTGCTCTCGTTCGGAACACGGGCTCCCATTAAAGTCAATGTAAATCTGACCGAATGATGTACGGAAGCATCGTAATCGGTCGGTCGGATTCACAGAACCCAATTCATGCGGAAACTATTCCAAAACCATTTCAGTCGGATGAGTTTCCTAAAGAGATCAGAATCACCCCCTAAGTCTTCAAGTAGCCCAAAACCGCAAGCCGCCCAAAACCACAAACAACCCAAAACTGCAAACAACCCAAAACTTTGTTTACCCTGTTAGGGATCTTTAGTTACGTATTAATTGGTTCCAGTGGCACATTCAACACTATACCCATGTCTGGACATACCCATATCAAACACACAAAAGGTGATGGGAGACAAGCTTGCAATTTGTCTAACTACTGGCAATCTCTTGGGGTAGCATGCCAACCTATCACTTTTATCCAGTGAGCCACCTCAGTTTGTACCAAGTCATATGCAAATCAGTCTTGAACCTGCCCCAATGGGACAAATTCAGCCCCAAATGACCGGGCAGGTCCCCAAAGAAAAGAAAACAAGCAACCTAAGGAGATACTGCAAGAGGAAATAATTTGTAGCAAATTATCTCAGTGATGCAATAGTTAAATGTTTGTGCTGATCAATCACAGCTGGAATATATACAAATTGACAGTGGTTTAGAAGATTATTTTACTGTGTTAACATGCACAGCCATTTTACAGGTAGTTTATAACTCTATTCCAAAACAGTTATTCTTTAACCCCTCCCATGCTCATGACGGAGCCGCTCCGTCATGAGCATCGGCTGAGCTGTGCCTACGCGGCGCGTTCTATTAAGCGTGCGGGGCCATGACGGAACCGCTCCGTCATGAGCACAGCGCAACCGTCACGAGCATGCGAGCGCCGCTCGGGCCCCCCCTAGCGCTGCGGCGGAATTGCCGCCGCAGCAAAGGAGTTAAAACTCAAAACTTAATAAATGTGTTGCTAATACACTCATACACACAACAAAACCACATGAAATAACATAAGGCCATTACCGATAACAAAAATAGATAAATACTGCTAAGGGAAAATAGAACAGCTTAATTAATGCTAGCTAGTGTGTTTCTATCAATAAAGCAGCAGGTGCAGTGACACCAGTGCCAGGGTTGTGACAGGTCTGTAGTACTCTGTTTTGTGGCTGTGTAGTGGAACCACCCAGTCCCTCCCAGTGCCCTACATAAATCAATACATCGGGATTCTTGTAAAGCACCTATTCTCGCCAGTTTGGGTCTCAAGGTGCTGAGTTGGGGATGGTGGGTCTGCTGTTCATTTGAAGAGCCAAGTCTTGAGGTCCATCCTGAATTAAGGCTGTGACGGTGATTGTCTGAGATGAAGAGGCACGGATTTTCAGATCATCGCAGTGAGGTATGAGTAGGATCTTCCTCCAGCTGTGGTCTTGGGGTCCGTGGGATTGTGGCCAAGGTCAGCGGGGTGGAGTTGTATGATGGGAGTGTAGTAGGAGAGGCAGTGGCAGAGGTATGTTGGTCCTGCATTGTGGCAGGCTTTGTAGGCATGTGTGGGGAGCTTGGAGGTGATTGTTTTGTTGGTAGTTAGCCAATGAAGGTCACTCAGGTGGCCAGTGATGTGGTTGCAGTGGGGGATGTTCAGGAAGAGTCTGGCAGAGGCGCTCCGGATGTTCAGCAGTTTCTTAAGGAGTTTTTGGGTAGTGCCGGTATAGAGTGCATTGCATTAGTCGAGTCTGCTGCTCACCAGAGCATGAGTGACTGTTTTGCTGGACTCAGAGGGGATCCACTTGAAGATCTTCTGAAGCAGGCAGAGCATGTGGAAGCAAGAGGATGAAACTGCATTGTTTTGGCAGAGAGTGAGGACCCTAGGATGATTCGGAGGTTTCTTGCATGGCCCGTCGGTAGAGGGGGTTCTGAGCACTGTGGGCCACCAGGAGTCATACCAGGCAAAGAGGGTGTAGCCCAGGATGAGGACTTCAGTCTTGTTTGAGACAGCTGTCCTTCTTCCTGGTGGCAAACACCTTCATTCCACTGAAGGAAGCTGCTCTTGGAGGCTGTGGATTTGTCTGTGAGGATGAGAGAATCAGCTGCCTGTCTTCGGTGTAGGAGCAGTGTTGAGTCTGTGGCTTCTGATGGCCATGTTGATGTGAAGTGGGTGGTGCTCACTGGGGATCTCTGAGGTATTCTGTATCTGATCTCTGTAGGTCTGAGTAGTACTGTGGAAGTCTGACTCTCTGTGTTCAGCCAGTGAGGAAGGAGCAGATCAATTCAGGGGCTTTGTCGCAGATGCTGGCATCATGGAGACTTGCGCAGAGGTTGTGGTGGGAGACTGTGTCGAAGTTAGCCTAGAGGTCTAGGAGGATGAGGGCTGCAGTCTTGGGTCAGTCGCAGAGGGAGCAGATGTCATCTGGGACGGAGAGTGGTCTTGGTGCTGTGGTTGCTTCTGAATCTCGACTGGGAAAGGTCCAGGATGTGGTTTGTTTCGATGAACTTGGCGAGTTGGCCCTTGATGGACTTCTCAATGACTTTGTCTGGGAAGGGGAGCAAAGAGATGGGTCTATAGTTCTTGAGATCTGTTAGGGCGGCAGAGGATTTCTTCAGCAGGTTGTTTATTTCTGCCTGTTTCCAGTCTTTGAGGAAGGTGGTGAACTCAAAGGAGAAGTTGATGGTGTGGCAAAGTTTGGGTGCAATGGAGGTACCAGCTTTGTTGAAGATATGGTGAGGAAAGGAGTGGATGCTCTTAATGATCCTGAAGGTGTCATCAGAGGTGAGGGTGGTCTAGTTCAGCAGGGCCTGCTGAGATCTGGAGCCATTCGGTGCAGTGGTTGCAGGTGGGGGAGTGCTTCTTGGTTTTGCAAAGCTGTCCTAGATCTCCTTGATCAAGCTGTGGAAGAAGGTGGCAAGGTTGTCACAGAGGTTTTGAGTGGGGGGCATGGCTGCTGTCTCTGTGCTGGTTTGGGCATTTTTTTTTACCATGTAAAGAATTCTTTGCTGTTGTGTGCATTGGGGTTGTTGCATTCATATATGTTCTCTTTATTGTTCTTATGAAGTGGTGGTTTGTGGTGATGACTGTTTTGAAGGTTGCCATGATCTTGCTGCTCCTCCATCTTTTCTCTAGTCATCTGTAGGTGTGCCTGGACACTTAGAGGGTGGGAGAGAACCAGGTGGCTTTCTTGGAGGGCTGCTTGCCTGAGAGCAACCTGAGGGGATCCAGAGTGTTGGTGCAGTTGGAAATTCAAAGGTGGAGGTTGCATGATGAGGCATTGGCATCCATGGATGTCAGTGGTGGGGATTTGCTGAGGGAGGTGGTGAGCTGATCTTCAGTGCCCTTGTACTAGCTTCTGTTGGGATAGCTGTGGGTGAGGTGGTGCACGGTGGGTTTGGTGAAGGCAAAGTGGACGCTGTGGTGGTCTGTCCAATGTGGCTGGGAGGTGTGACTGAAGAGAATATTGTTGTTTGTGGAGAAGATTAGGTCAAGCATGTGTCCTGCTGAGTGGGTTGGAGAGAAGACCAGTTGTTTGAGTCCAAAAGTGGCAAGCTTCTCCAGTAGGGATGAGGTGTTGTGGTCATCGAGGTTGTCCAGATGGAAATTGAGATCACCGAGGAGGATGTAGCCCGTAGAGGTGAAAGAGTGGTGGGCAATGAAGTTGGCTATGGCTCAGCTGAAGAGAAGGTGAGGTCAGAGAGGTCCATTGATTATAGTGCTGTGGAGGGTGATGGTTCGGGTTGGTCTGGATCTGGAAGTGAAGGAGTTTCATGTCGGGTGAGTGGTCATCGGAGCTGGTTGTGAGTTGTGGTATTGGGTTTCCTCAGATCTACATACTCTGCAAAAACTCCATGACACCGTAACATAGAAGTTGGCACGGAAACTGGAAATGCAAAAGACAAGTTTATTAAGACCCCATGGGGTGGTGGTACAATCCTACAGCACCCTTCGGCAATGCAAGAAGTATCACACCGAACATCGGTGCGCGACATCTTTTATACAGTTTTACAGTAATAAAAAGAGTAGGCGGAATACATTTGCTCAGTTTAGGTACATATAAGGACATTTCTGGAACACAGCCAACTTATGGGAGGAGTTTTAGTACCACCGGTCAGTTTGGGGAACATTCCTAAGCGATGACCGTCCACTAATACAGAGGGTTTGACTACGCATGCGCAAGCTTGACCAGTACTAATAATAGCCTGTTGCTGGGCAAGTTAGATGGTCATTGGTACAGAGGAAGGACAAAAAGGGCATGCTGACCACGAGGCAGCTTGTTCATGAAAATGGAAGCCAGCAATACAAAATGGCCTCCGCAAATGTGGTCAAGATAAGAAGGAATTCGTGTAGCTGAGCTAAACGCTAACCCGATCATTGTCAAAATACGACAGACGACCCATTTAGCGTTTAGCTGAAGCTACCTCATAATGGAAGTAATCAGGATACTCATCATCAGTATTAATCAACATAATATTCGTTATTTCTCGATTAATCATTTGTTCATTCTTAGCAATGGCTCGTTTGGATGGAATACAAGCAGTAATACACATAGAATATAACATAGGGCCACATTGAATACAGGCAAAGGAAGTAGAGTATCCCAATTATTATACATAGAATAGTTAATAGTTTCCAACCCCAAGTGCTGAGCAAAGTCCAGAACCAGTTTGAGAATGTCCATGTACCGTTTTCAGGATGTATTTCAGCAGCTATTTTATGAAATTTAGAAATAGCATCATACACAGAAGGTGAATTATCAGGGACATATACACAGCAACTACTACCGATAATGCGGCATGCACCCCCACGATCAGCTAACACTACATCTAGAACCATACGGTTCTGGAGCATTACAATTCTAGTAATTTGAAGTTCCTCAGTCAAATTCCCAAGGCAAAAACTGTTTCATTAGCAACAACTTCTACAACACGTGTTAGCCGTCTTATTTTTCTTCTATTTAGGGCAGCACCAACAAATGAAAAGAGGCCTAAATTAAAATCGACATATTGCTGCAAGGAGGTGTCTGTTGGGTCAATCTCATCAATTGCTAATGTTCTCTTCACTCTGTTTAATATAAAATCATGATATAATACAAAGTCATTATGATACATGGGTGGGGCAATAAACACAGGGGGTAATACAAAGGATATGTAACATGTTCCTGACCACCCAATAGGAAGACGGTGATAACCTTTATTTCCACAGATGAAGTAAGTATTTCATGAAGCTACAAAGGCAATACCATTTGGCGTGTCAAAGGTGAGAGTAGTATTACATTCACTTCTCCCTACCGGGATAGTACCTTTATTTCGGACACATAGATCAGCTTTGTTGTCAATAACTGTAATCACATGTAAACTAGACATATTTGTACGTCTTTGATTAGTGTAAACACGAGGCAACGACACATTATCTGGTCGATATTCTTCCCACTCGAATTTGGTTCCTTCTGCTTGCGGGTAACCATCTCTGTTATTATAGCAAACTTTATTAAGCCTGAAAAGCAGTCCACCTTTTGTCGGCCATCTCAAAGTAAACAGAAGAGTGTACCAAGCATTACAAGAACCATTATGAGAGAACGGAAGAGGAATAAGCGGAGTGCCTCCTTTCCTTTGGTGTCCAGGCAACATTCCACATACCCAACAGTTCGAAGTGTTCGTCATATTATGGGTGTGATGCAGAATTTGAATGAAACTGTTATTTAAATAAGTCTGTCGATGTCTTTCTTCATGATAAGGTAAAGTGAAATGAAAATGTTCAGATGGGATTGGGGTAGTAGGCAATAAATATTCTCTTGCAGGAATCAATCGTTCTACAACCCAAGCTATTACTGCTATTACCACTATGGTCGTAACAAAAAGCACGGCACCAAGAACTCTCTTGTTTCTCATCATAGTAGGTGCCATAGTTCAAAGCACAAAAAGTCTCAAAACAAAAGTAATAAAAAAATAAAAATGTGAGTGCTGAGCTCCGAGGTAGCCGCTGGTTTCTTCTCCGAGATTCAAGACGGGTGTCGCTACACTGGGCAGAACTGATCCCCCCCCTTGATATTCTCGGCTTCCGTTTTCACAAACCTCAGAGCGGTAACTCAACCAGTCTTGCACAAAACAACAGCTCTCCTTGGCCGTAGATTGTATCTTTCTCCACCAGAAACAGTGTGGTCCGGGAAGGCTCCCTCCGATTCAGTAGATGCAGTAGCTGGGCTTTTCTCTGCGTCCAAGATGTCTCGATAATCAGACAGCACAGTGGGGTTCACCAGATCCGGAGAGACACGACGACAATGAGTAGAATGCACCCACCGCTTCTTATTCTTGACTCGCACGGCCGTTCGAGTTGCCAACAACACTTGCTCAGGGCCACACCACCTCGGCTCCAAGCTGCTGGTTCTCTCAAACGATCGGATCATGACATAGTCCCCAGGACGAAGATTGTGAGCCTCTCCAATGGAATTGTCGGGGAGCGCTTCTCGAACCTGTTGATGATAGAGAGTAAATCATTTGTTAATTGTGCCAAATAATCGTTCATCATTATACAAGGCACATCATGTAGTAAACGAGGCTTAGGAACTCCCCATATATTCATAGGCCTTCCAAACACCACTTCATAAGGTGTGAGGCCAGTTCGGGAATGTGGTACTGATCTAATAGATAACAATGCTAGAGGCAGGGCACCCGGCCATTTCAAAGCAGTAGATGCCACGATCTTTGCTAGCTTCAACTTCTACTTTCTACCAGACCTGTTGACTGCGGATGGAATACAGCATGAAACTTTTGCTGAATCCCCAATCCTTTCAGGACGTACTCCACTATTTTCCCGACAAAATGAGGACCATTATCATTCCACAAAAATTTACAAACACCATAGTGTGGGAAGTACTCTTTGAGCAGGACCTTAGCTGTTGTTAAGGCTGTATTATCCTTCGAGGGGAAGGCCTCAATCCATTAACTGAAAGCACACACCACCACTAAGACATACTTAAGATTATTGCAACGCTCAAGCTGGATGTAATCCATTTGTAGTACTTCTAATGGTGCAGTAGGTGGAACAAACCCTCTTTTCAGAGTATAAGTCCCTTTAGCATGATTGTACTGTAAGCATATCAGACAGGTCTGGACTACTCTTTTGGCCGTATTGGCAATCTCAGGATGCTCCCAAACACGTGTAAGCAATTTAGTAATTGCAAGAGCTCCAACATGTGCCAACCCATGTGTCATTTGAACCATTGCTTGCAAGTAGCGGCAGGCAATTTCCATCTCTCCATATCTTTGCTCCTCCAGCAACCCTCATCATCCAACACTCCCTCTGATGCCCAGGTTGCAAGTTCTGCTTCAGATGCTGATTTCTGAATGTCTAAGATCTCCTCTCTAGCATCATGCCATCGCTCAGCCTGTGATTTCACCACATACATTGGCGAGACATTTTGTAACATAGCAGTTTCCCTCGCTATGCGATCTGCGAAAGCGTTTCCTTGTCCTACTTTGTCTGTCACTTTCTTATGTGCACTGCATTTGATTATCGCTACTTTCTTTGGGTACAATAGCGCATTCAGAAGATCACGTACTAATTCTCCATGCATAATGTGCACTCCGTGCGAAGTCAAAAATCCTCGTTCCCTCCAGAGTAGGCCAAAATCGTGCACTACTCCAAAGGCATACCGGCTATCAGTGTAGATATTCACACATAAACCAGCACTTAATTCACATGCTTTCGTTAAGGCTATCAATTCAGCTGCTTGGGCCGATTTTTGCGGTATTCGTGCTGTTTCTACCACTGTCTTAAGTGTCGTGATCGCATAGGCTGCAGAAGTTGTACCATCTGGCAACCTTAAACACGATCCATCAACCCACAGTTCCCCATCTACAACTGGAAGTGGCGTATCCTGTAAGTCAATACGACCCTTTGTTTGTTCTTCAGTCAGGAAAACACAATCATGGTGTTCTTCCTACTGGGTCTCACCAACTGGATACGGGAATAAAGTAGCAGGGTTCAAAGTGGCACATCTCTTCAGTGTAATATGTGGCGCCAACAGTGTTAACTCATATCCTGTTAAACGTGCACTAGTTAGATACTGGGTTTTTGTTTGGTTTAGCAGAGCGTCTACCGCATGGGGAACTAACACCAACAATTTGTGTGACAAAACTATTCCCTCACTCTGTCGTATAGCCACTGCTGTTGCTGCAACTGCTCGAAAACACCCAGGTAATCCTCGTACTACAGGATCAAGTACTGCTGAGAAGTACGCACAAGGTCTCTGTTTATCCCCGTGTGTCTGCGCTAAGACTGACAATGCACACCCATCTTTCTCGTGTACATATAATGTAAAAATCTTTGTGTAATCTGGTGTACCTAGCACTGGTGCAGAACAAAGGGCTTGTCTCAATTGCTCAAAAGCATTCTGACATTCATCTGTCCATTCAAGGGGGATCGGTGTAGATTTGGACAACAATGCTAACAAAGGTTTCATAATGTGTGAGAACCCCATTATCCACTGTCTACAAAAAGACGTTAAACCTATGAAAGCACGAACATCTTTCTGAGTGCGAGGGACTGGTGTATCTAAGATTGCTTGAATTCGATCAGATGTCAATGCACGTCCCTCCTTAGACAAAAGATGACCGAGGTAGGTCACCTTTGGTCTACAATATTGTAGCTTTTTCCTAGAGACTTTGTGATTATTCTGGGCAAGAAAAGAAAGCAGGGAAAGACTACTCACTTCACATTGTTCCTGCGTGTCTGCTGCAAGTAAGATATCTACAACAAGGGGTGGTGAGGGACAGAGTCTCTGAATTAAACAGAATACTCTCACCCAGTCAAGAGATCAGGGCTAGATCCAACACCGTTTTTTAGCTCACTGCACCATCCCAGTTTCAGAACCTGGCTGTATGCAAATTAGTCTGTTCCTGTCCCAGTGCATGATGGGAACAGGGCAAACCAAACTACAAAAGCCAATTCTTACACTGGGAAGGAAACAAGCTACCGGGGACCGGTTTCTGGCATTTCAGCCTCTTCGGCCCGGCTTGCTTGAATCCTGATGGTGCAATGAGCAAGGGACTCACATCTGAGTATACCCTTCCACGCTTAGGGTGGACAAAAATATTTACAACAAGGGGTGGTGAGGGACAGAGTCTCTGAATTAAACAGAATACTCTCACCCAGTCAAGAGATCAGGGCTAGATCCAACACCGTTTTTTAGCTCACTGCACCATCCCAGTTTCAGAACCTGGCTGTATGCAAATTAGTCTGTTCCTGTCCCAGTGCATGATGGGAACAGGGCAAACCAAACTACAAAAGCCAATTCTTACACTGGGAAGGAAACAAGCTACCGGGGACCGGTTTCTGGCATTTCAGCCTCTTCGGCCCGGCTTGCTTGAATCCTGATGGTGCAATGAGCAAGGGACTCACATCTGAGTATACCCTTCCACGCTTAGGGTGGACAAAAATATTTACAACAAGGGGTGGTGAGGGACAGAGTCTCTGAATTAAACAGAATACTCTCACCCAGTCAAGAGATCAGGGCTAGATCCAACACCGTTTTTTAGCTCACTGCACCATCCCAGTTTCAGAACCTGGCTGTATGCAAATTAGTCTGTTCCTGTCCCAGTGCATGATGGGAACAGGGCAAACCAAACTACAAAAGCCAATTCTTACACTGGGAAGGAAACAAGCTACCGGGGACCGGTTTCTGGCATTTCAGCCTCTTCGGCCCGGCTTGCTTGAATCCTGATGGTGCAATGAGCAAGGGACTCACATCTGAGTATACCCTTCCACGCTTAGGGTGGACAAAAATATTTACAACAAGGGGTGGTGAGGGACAGAGTCTCTGAATTAAACAGAATACTCTCACCCAGTCAAGAGATCAGGGCTAGATCCAACACCGTTTTTTAGCTCACTGCACCATCCCAGTTTCAGAACCTGGCTGTATGCAAATTAGTCTGTTCCTGTCCCAGTGCATGATGGGAACAGGGCAAACCAAACTACAAAAGCCAATTCTTACACTGGGAAGGAAACAAGCTACCGGGGACCGGTTTCTGGCATTTCAGCCTCTTCGGCCCGGCTTGCTTGAATCCTGATGGTGCAATGAGCAAGGGACTCACATCTGAGTATACCCTTCCACGCTTAGGGTGGACAAAAATATTTACAACAAGGGGTGGTGAGGGACAGAGTCTCTGAATTAAACAGAATACTCTCACCCAGTCAAGAGATCAGGGCTAGATCCAACACCGTTTTTTAGCTCACTGCACCATCCCAGTTTCAGAACCTGGCTGTATGCAAATTAGTCTGTTCCTGTCCCAGTGCATGATGGGAACAGGGCAAACCAAACTACAAAAGCCAATTCTTACACTGGGAAGGAAACAAGCTACCGGGGACCGGTTTCTGGCATTTCAGCCTCTTCGGCCCGGCTTGCTTGAATCCTGATGGTGCAATGAGCAAGGGACTCACATCTGAGTATACCCTTCCACGCTTAGGGTGGACAAAAATATTTACAACAAGGGGTGGTGAGGGACAGAGTCTCTGAATTAAACAGAATACTCTCACCCAGTCAAGAGATCAGGGCTAGATCCAACACCGTTTTTTAGCTCACTGCACCATCCCAGTTTCAGAACCTGGCTGTATGCAAATTAGTCTGTTCCTGTCCCAGTGCATGATGGGAACAGGGCAAACCAAACTACAAAAGCCAATTCTTACACTGGGAAGGAAACAAGCTACCGGGGACCGGTTTCTGGCATTTCAGCCTCTTCGGCCCGGCTTGCTTGAATCCTGATGGTGCAATGAGCAAGGGACTCACATCTGAGTATACCCTTCCACGCTTAGGGTGGACAAAAATATTTACAACAAGGGGTGGTGAGGGACAGAGTCTCTGAATTAAACAGAATACTCTCACCCAGTCAAGAGATCAGGGCTAGATCCAACACCGTTTTTTAGCTCACTGCACCATCCCAGTTTCAGAACCTGGCTGTATGCAAATTAGTCTGTTCCTGTCCCAGTGCATGATGGGAACAGGGCAAACCAAACTACAAAAGCCAATTCTTACACTGGGAAGGAAACAAGCTACCGGGGACCGGTTTCTGGCATTTCAGCCTCTTCGGCCCGGCTTGCTTGAATCCTGATGGTGCAATGAGCAAGGGACTCACATCTGAGTATACCCTTCCACGCTTAGGGTGGACAAAAATATTTACAACAAGGGGTGGTGAGGGACAGAGTCTCTGAATTAAACAGAATACTCTCACCCAGTCAAGAGATCAGGGCTAGATCCAACACCGTTTTTTAGCTCACTGCACCATCCCAGTTTCAGAACCTGGCTGTATGCAAATTAGTCTGTTCCTGTCCCAGTGCATGATGGGAACAGGGCAAACCAAACTACAAAAGCCAATTCTTACACTGGGAAGGAAACAAGCTACCGGGGACCGGTTTCTGGCATTTCAGCCTCTTCGGCCCGGCTTGCTTGAATCCTGATGGTGCAATGAGCAAGGGACTCACATCTGAGTATACCCTTCCACGCTTAGGGTGGACAAAAATATTTACAACAAGGGGTGGTGAGGGACAGAGTCTCTGAATTAAACAGAATACTCTCACCCAGTCAAGAGATCAGGGCTAGATCCAACACCGTTTTTTAGCTCACTGCACCATCCCAGTTTCAGAACCTGGCTGTATGCAAATTAGTCTGTTCCTGTCCCAGTGCATGATGGGAACAGGGCAAACCAAACTACAAAAGCCAATTCTTACACTGGGAAGGAAACAAGCTACCGGGGACCGGTTTCTGGCATTTCAGCCTCTTCGGCCCGGCTTGCTTGAATCCTGATGGTGCAATGAGCAAGGGACTCACATCTGAGTATACCCTTCCACGCTTAGGGTGGACAAAAATATTTACAACAAGGGGTGGTGAGGGACAGAGTCTCTGAATTAAACAGAATACTCTCACCCAGTCAAGAGATCAGGGCTAGATCCAACACCGTTTTTTAGCTCACTGCACCATCCCAGTTTCAGAACCTGGCTGTATGCAAATTAGTCTGTTCCTGTCCCAGTGCATGATGGGAACAGGGCAAACCAAACTACAAAAGCCAATTCTTACACTGGGAAGGAAACAAGCTACCGGGGACCGGTTTCTGGCATTTCAGCCTCTTCGGCCCGGCTTGCTTGAATCCTGATGGTGCAATGAGCAAGGGACTCACATCTGAGTATACCCTTCCACGCTTAGGGTGGACAAAAATATTTACAACAAGGGGTGGTGAGGGACAGAGTCTCTGAATTAAACAGAATACTCTCACCCAGTCAAGAGATCAGGGCTAGATCCAACACCGTTTTTTAGCTCACTGCACCATCCCAGTTTCAGAACCTGGCTGTATGCAAATTAGTCTGTTCCTGTCCCAGTGCATGATGGGAACAGGGCAAACCAAACTACAAAAGCCAATTCTTACACTGGGAAGGAAACAAGCTACCGGGGACCGGTTTCTGGCATTTCAGCCTCTTCGGCCCGGCTTGCTTGAATCCTGATGGTGCAATGAGCAAGGGACTCACATCTGAGTATACCCTTCCACGCTTAGGGTGGACAAAAATATTTACAACAAGGGGTGGTGAGGGACAGAGTCTCTGAATTAAACAGAATACTCTCACCCAGTCAAGAGATCAGGGCTAGATCCAACACCGTTTTTTAGCTCACTGCACCATCCCAGTTTCAGAACCTGGCTGTATGCAAATTAGTCTGTTCCTGTCCCAGTGCATGATGGGAACAGGGCAAACCAAACTACAAAAGCCAATTCTTACACTGGGAAGGAAACAAGCTACCGGGGACCGGTTTCTGGCATTTCAGCCTCTTCGGCCCGGCTTGCTTGAATCCTGATGGTGCAATGAGCAAGGGACTCACATCTGAGTATACCCTTCCACGCTTAGGGTGGACAAAAATATTTACAACAAGGGGTGGTGAGGGACAGAGTCTCTGAATTAAACAGAATACTCTCACCCAGTCAAGAGATCAGGGCTAGATCCAACACCGTTTTTTAGCTCACTGCACCATCCCAGTTTCAGAACCTGGCTGTATGCAAATTAGTCTGTTCCTGTCCCAGTGCATGATGGGAACAGGGCAAACCAAACTACAAAAGCCAATTCTTACACTGGGAAGGAAACAAGCTACCGGGGACCGGTTTCTGGCATTTCAGCCTCTTCGGCCCGGCTTGCTTGAATCCTGATGGTGCAATGAGCAAGGGACTCACATCTGAGTATACCCTTCCACGCTTAGGGTGGACAAAAATATTTACAACAAGGGGTGGTGAGGGACAGAGTCTCTGAATTAAACAGAATACTCTCACCCAGTCAAGAGATCAGGGCTAGATCCAACACCGTTTTTTAGCTCACTGCACCATCCCAGTTTCAGAACCTGGCTGTATGCAAATTAGTCTGTTCCTGTCCCAGTGCATGATGGGAACAGGGCAAACCAAACTACAAAAGCCAATTCTTACACTGGGAAGGAAACAAGCTACCGGGGACCGGTTTCTGGCATTTCAGCCTCTTCGGCCCGGCTTGCTTGAATCCTGATGGTGCAATGAGCAAGGGACTCACATCTGAGTATACCCTTCCACGCTTAGGGTGGACAAAAATATTTACAACAAGGGGTGGTGAGGGACAGAGTCTCTGAATTAAACAGAATACTCTCACCCAGTCAAGAGATCAGGGCTAGATCCAACACCGTTTTTTAGCTCACTGCACCATCCCAGTTTCAGAACCTGGCTGTATGCAAATTAGTCTGTTCCTGTCCCAGTGCATGATGGGAACAGGGCAAACCAAACTACAAAAGCCAATTCTTACACTGGGAAGGAAACAAGCTACCGGGGACCGGTTTCTGGCATTTCAGCCTCTTCGGCCCGGCTTGCTTGAATCCTGATGGTGCAATGAGCAAGGGACTCACATCTGAGTATACCCTTCCACGCTTAGGGTGGACAAAAATATTTACAACAAGGGGTGGTGAGGGACAGAGTCTCTGAATTAAACAGAATACTCTCACCCAGTCAAGAGATCAGGGCTAGATCCAACACCGTTTTTTAGCTCACTGCACCATCCCAGTTTCAGAACCTGGCTGTATGCAAATTAGTCTGTTCCTGTCCCAGTGCATGATGGGAACAGGGCAAACCAAACTACAAAAGCCAATTCTTACACTGGGAAGGAAACAAGCTACCGGGGACCGGTTTCTGGCATTTCAGCCTCTTCGGCCCGGCTTGCTTGAATCCTGATGGTGCAATGAGCAAGGGACTCACATCTGAGTATACCCTTCCACGCTTAGGGTGGACAAAAATATTTACAACAAGGGGTGGTGAGGGACAGAGTCTCTGAATTAAACAGAATACTCTCACCCAGTCAAGAGATCAGGGCTAGATCCAACACCGTTTTTTAGCTCACTGCACCATCCCAGTTTCAGAACCTGGCTGTATGCAAATTAGTCTGTTCCTGTCCCAGTGCATGATGGGAACAGGGCAAACCAAACTACAAAAGCCAATTCTTACACTGGGAAGGAAACAAGCTACCGGGGACCGGTTTCTGGCATTTCAGCCTCTTCGGCCCGGCTTGCTTGAATCCTGATGGTGCAATGAGCAAGGGACTCACATCTGAGTATACCCTTCCACGCTTAGGGTGGACAAAAATATTTACAACAAGGGGTGGTGAGGGACAGAGTCTCTGACCCTCACCACCCCCTTTTGTAAATCGATTTTGGCCACTATAGGTGTGGCAGGGTATACTCAGACATGAGTCCCTTTCTCACTGCTCCATCAGGATTCAAGCAAGCCGGGCCGAAGAGGCTGAAATGCCAGAAACCGGTCCCCGGTAGCTTGTCTCCTTTCTGGTAAAGAATTGGCTTGGTAGTTTAGTCTGCCCTGTTCCCATGATGCACTGGGCCAGGGACAGACTGATTTGCATATAGCCAGGTTCTGAGCTGGGATGGGGCAGTGAGATAAATAACGGTGATGGATCAAGCCCTGATCTTTGGACTGGGTAAGAGTGGTCTGCTCAATTCAGACACTCTGTTCATCACCACCCCCTTTTGTAAATCGATTTTGGCCACTATAGGTGTGGCAGGGTATACTCAGACATGAGTCCCTTTCTCACTGCTCCATCAGGATTCAAGCAAGCCGGGCCGAAGAGGCTGAAATGCCAGAAACCGGTCCCCGGTAGCTTGTCTCCTTTCTGGTAAAGAATTGGCTTGGTAGTTTAGTCTGCCCTGTTCCCATGATGCACTGGGCCAGGGACAGACTGATTTGCATATAGCCAGGTTCTGAGCTGGGATGGGGCAGTGAGATAAATAACGGTGATGGATCAAGCCCTGATCTTTGGACTGGGTAAGAGTGGTCTGCTCAATTCAGACACTCTGTTCATCACCACCCCCTTTTGTAAATCGATTTTGGCCACTATAGGTGTGGCAGGGTATACTCAGACATGAGTCCCTTTCTCACTGCTCCATCAGGATTCAAGCAAGCCGGGCCGAAGAGGCTGAAATGCCAGAAACCGGTCCCCGGTAGCTTGTCTCCTTTCTGGTAAAGAATTGGCTTGGTAGTTTAGTCTGCCCTGTTCCCATGATGCACTGGGCCAGGGACAGACTGATTTGCATATAGCCAGGTTCTGAGCTGGGATGGGGCAGTGAGATAAATAACGGTGATGGATCAAGCCCTGATCTTTGGACTGGGTAAGAGTGGTCTGCTCAATTCAGACACTCTGTTCATCACCACCCCCTTTTGTAAATCGATTTTGGCCACTATAGGTGTGGCAGGGTATACTCAGACATGAGTCCCTTTCTCACTGCTCCATCAGGATTCAAGCAAGCCGGGCCGAAGAGGCTGAAATGCCAGAAACCGGTCCCCGGTAGCTTGTCTCCTTTCTGGTAAAGAATTGGCTTGGTAGTTTAGTCTGCCCTGTTCCCATGATGCACTGGGCCAGGGACAGACTGATTTGCATATAGCCAGGTTCTGAGCTGGGATGGGGCAGTGAGATAAATAACGGTGATGGATCAAGCCCTGATCTTTGGACTGGGTAAGAGTGGTCTGCTCAATTCAGACACTCTGTTCATCACCACCCCCTTTTGTAAATCGATTTTGGCCACTATAGGTGTGGCAGGGTATACTCAGACATGAGTCCCTTTCTCACTGCTCCATCAGGATTCAAGCAAGCCGGGCCGAAGAGGCTGAAATGCCAGAAACCGGTCCCCGGTAGCTTGTCTCCTTTCTGGTAAAGAATTGGCTTGGTAGTTTAGTCTGCCCTGTTCCCATGATGCACTGGGCCAGGGACAGACTGATTTGCATATAGCCAGGTTCTGAGCTGGGATGGGGCAGTGAGATAAATAACGGTGATGGATCAAGCCCTGATCTTTGGACTGGGTAAGAGTGGTCTGCTCAATTCAGACACTCTGTTCATCACCACCCCCTTTTGTAAATCGATTTTGGCCACTATAGGTGTGGCAGGGTATACTCAGACATGAGTCCCTTTCTCACTGCTCCATCAGGATTCAAGCAAGCCGGGCCGAAGAGGCTGAAATGCCAGAAACCGGTCCCCGGTAGCTTGTCTCCTTTCTGGTAAAGAATTGGCTTGGTAGTTTAGTCTGCCCTGTTCCCATGATGCACTGGGCCAGGGACAGACTGATTTGCATATAGCCAGGTTCTGAGCTGGGATGGGGCAGTGAGATAAATAACGGTGATGGATCAAGCCCTGATCTTTGGACTGGGTAAGAGTGGTCTGCTCAATTCAGACACTCTGTTCATCACCACCCCCTTTTGTAAATCGATTTTGGCCACTATAGGTGTGGCAGGGTATACTCAGACATGAGTCCCTTTCTCACTGCTCCATCAGGATTCAAGCAAGCCGGGCCGAAGAGGCTGAAATGCCAGAAACCGGTCCCCGGTAGCTTGTCTCCTTTCTGGTAAAGAATTGGCTTGGTAGTTTAGTCTGCCCTGTTCCCATGATGCACTGGGCCAGGGACAGACTGATTTGCATATAGCCAGGTTCTGAGCTGGGATGGGGCAGTGAGATAAATAACGGTGATGGATCAAGCCCTGATCTTTGGACTGGGTAAGAGTGGTCTGCTCAATTCAGACACTCTGTTCATCACCACCCCCTTTTGTAAAGCAAGTAAGATATCATCAACATATTGAATGAGAGCCACTCCAGACTGTAAATCAAAAGAATCAAGCTGTCTTTTCAAAGCCTGGCTATAAATGCTAGGGCTTTCAGTGTAACCTTGAGGAACTCGACAAAATCTATATGATTTGTTATTTAATGTGAAGCCAAACAAATATCTGCTATCAGGATGGATGGGGATCGAGAAGAAAGCATTCTTCAAATCGATAACAGTAAAGGTAGTGGCTGTGGGCGGAATCAAAGTAAGTAAGGTGGTAATATCAGACACCACTGGGTACTGCGGCACCACTATCTTATTATTTCCCTCAAATCAATAATGAAACGATAGATTTTAGTGTCTGTATCTTTCTTTAAAATCAGAAGAATAGGGCTATTACAGACATTATAGGGGACTTCTTCCACCACGTCTGCAATAATTAAGTCATGTACAATATGCATTAAAGCAATTTCACCTTCCCTGGAAATTTTATACTGCGGTACACGAGGCAAAGACGCTCCCTCCTTTACAGTGATACGTATAGGAGGGATAATCATCTGTCCCACATCTGTGTTGGTAGTAGCCCATAACGTTTTTGGAAGAGAGGCTAACGCCTCGGTCTCTTGCATGAGGCACAATCTCACTACATCTGGGTAATTTCCATTCAAAATAACCCACACCCCTTCAGGAGCACAACGTATAGTGGCCCGAAAATATTTAAGCATATCCAACCCCATGATATTATCTGGAGTGTTTGGTGACAACAAAAACGGACATGGGGCAGTAAATTTGTCAATGTGAAATGTAAGGGGTTGTGACAATGGGCTAAGAGAGGGTGTTCCATCGAACCCTATTGATGTAATTATTTCGCCAGACAGGGGAGCCCTTGGAACCAAGTGTTTGGACAGAGCACTGCGAGTAGCTCCTGTATCGACCAGAAACTGATCAGTGGAACCCAAAACATGCGCTGATACATATGGACCCCTTTGATCTACTGGTACTTCAACCGATTCCACATCCCATCCTACGCAATCCTATGCATGTACAGAATCCTGGTGCTCAGTAAACTCACCCTCAGCTATCTGATACTGATTCCGTCGATCAAAAGTATTATGATCAGCCTGACCACGACCCCTCGCTTCAAACCTACCACGATCATTCGCTCCACCCCTCGACCCTGAATAACTATTCCGCGTCATTCCACTTCCTCGACCACGCTGATTACGCTGTTCTCGAAGCACCGGACAGTCTGAAGCCCAATGTCCAAACTGTTTACAGTATGCACACTGGTCCTCAGAAATATCGGACGAACGGAAGATGTACCATACGATCCATGTCTAACCCTATCATTCCCTCTCGGCTGTGTAGCGTAAACCTGAGCCAACATCAACTTCGTCTTTAACTCCTTCGTTTTGTTATCACTACTTTCCTTAGCCTCCAATTCCTGTCGTTCATAATACTGAGCCATAGTCAATAAAGAAGCAGGGGTCGCCGTGGTCCAGGAACTTTCACTAGTCTTCAAACGTTTTGCAATCTCCGGTAGGAGATTAGCCACATACTTGTCAACGAACAAATGCCTGCCCGTGTCCTCTGTTAATAATTGCCCACTGTAGTCATGGAATGCTTCCTCAAAACGCGAAAAGAAGTCAGAAACTGATTCATCCGGTTTCTGTTTGCAAGAGGCTAACATAGTCCAATCAATCCTCTTAGAGGGAACAAGCGTTTTCAATTTATTCAAAATAGCCCCCGGAAGATCTAATATTAATTGGCATGGCTTGCACGCCGGCTTCCTATCCAAATCAGCTTGAGCTAAGTCTTTCCAATCTGCACCCAGAATCGCTCGATCATCGAATTTACGAATCGCTCTCCACATATCAGGAGGCAATATTAACCCAAAGAAATGATCAATATCAACTAATGTCATAACACACGAAGAAATAGCCCCTTCCACTCCTTCATAGAAAGCTGCTGGATTTTTACGGGGGTCAGGCAGAGCAGTCTTAAGTGCCATAACATCTGTTCTATTCCACGGCGTGTAAACCCAATTATATATAAAATAACCCTTTGCATTCACAGACGTTTTATCATCATCTGTACCTTGCCCTTTAGGAGGGACATATAAAGATGCAGCTTCTCGCATAGGCATAATATGAACTGTAGAACTCTTATCTGCTCCAAAGATAGGACACTCTTTGGATATCTCCGTCGATCCAGGCGCAGCCGAGTCTGATGCCTTTTTCGCCGCCCGCAATTGTGATGCCTCATCCTGCAGATAGACCAACCGTTGGAAAAACGAATCCGCATCTGTAAGAACAAAAATACCTTTACGCAAATTCTCACGACCAACTGATACATCCTTTGCTTCCAACTCAGATGAATATTTTCTAAACCGTTCAACAACTTCGTCTCCAAAATGACTCAGAAAATACAACCGTTCTCTCTCGGACCACTTACGCATATGGTCATCAACCTCTGAAATAGTTATAGATTTAAGATTACGTTTTCGAGCAATCCCACTCAATTCCGCAGCCCGATCAACACTTAGCCTGGTTTGACTATCCCCTTGATCGTCTTCATCCAATTCCTCATTCGGAGCCATAGGTGAAACATACGGAGGCGGGCAACGGTCTAGCAATGAAAAATCATCAAATTCATTAGTAAGGACAGGATAAAGAGGACGTCGAATAGGAAATTGACAATTAACTTGCAAATTAAGTTCCCGTGTCTCCCTCTCTTTCTTTTCCTGCAATTCCTTTTCCTGCAGCTGTAAAGCCTTATCACGAGCAGCCTTTTGCTACTCTTTATCCGCCAAGGCTTGTGCACTCTTCATTCGCCCACGCACCGCTGTCTCCCACATACGTACACAATCAAACATATCCTGTCTAGACCTACGCTGAAACAAACATTGCTCCACATATTGAACCTTTCGCAAATCAAACGACCCATGTAGTGGCCATTGCAATTCATGATCGGCCTTTGTGTATTTATGCCAGAATGTACCATACATAATAGGGGAAAGGCCAAATTTGATATACATTTCACGATTAGGTGTCCCCTCTGGGGGAACCGGTTGAGATTAATTTATTCGATAAGTGGTACCTTTTCCAAGACAGCACATTCCTCGAAGTGTGCTTAAAACAGGCATGTCAAAATATCACGAAAATGCGATATTACATAAAATGGCATTTAATATGTTTTACACATGGTGTGCCATTCAAACAAATACAAAGTCAGAGAAATATCTCTACACTGCCTGCCTATGTGAGGTGCACTCCACATATAACTCAAATCATAGATCCAAATGTTAGTTAACTCAAACAAATTCAAAAAGCCACAGTAAGTGTCAGTAGACTATCTTACCAATCAAAAGCTTACAAAGTTCTCAAATATCCAGGTTCCAGCTGCCAAGTTCTTTAATCGAATCAGCCAAACAGGCCCTGTACGACAACCCAACCGATCAGGATCTCAGTCGAGGACCGGCGCCACCTGGAAGGTCAGATCAGAAGGAAAGGAATAAAAACACCGTGGGTGCCAAGACTCGGGTCACTCAGTGGCAGCGTACGCGTCCATGGCGTGTTTCCAATCCTTCGTCACGACCTCTCCTTCGGGCATCCGAGTCGCCGATGAGTCCCATCGTAGTCGCCAATTTGTGGTATTGGGTTTCCTCAGATCTACATACTCTGCAAAAACTCCATGACACCGTAACATAGAAGTTGGCACAGAAACTGGAAATGCAAAAGACAAGTTTATTAAGACCCCATGGGGTGGTGGTACAATCCTACAGCACCCTTCGGCAATGCAAGAAGTATCACACGAACATCGGTGTGCGACCTCTTTTATACAGTTTTACAGTAATAAAAAGAGTGGGCGGAATACATTTGCTCAGTTTAGGTACATATAAGGACATTTCTGGAACACAGCCAACTTATGGGAGGAGTTTTAGTACCACCGGTCAGTTTGGGGAACATTCCTAAGCGATGACCGTCCACTAATACAGAGGGTTTGACTATGCATGCGCAAGCTTGACCAGTACTAATAATAGCCTGTTGCTGGGCAAGTTAGATGGTCATTGGTACAGAGGAAGGACAAAAAGGGCATGCTGACCACGAGGCAGCATGTTCATGAAAATGGAAGCCAGCAATACAAAATGGCCTCCCCAAATGTGGTCAAGATAAGAAGGAATTCGTGTAGCTGAGCTAAACGCTAACCCGATCATTGTCAAAATACGACAGTGAGGTGTTTTTTTTTTATGTATTACAGCAATGCTGCATCCCAGCCAGTTGACGTGGTCGTTGTGGATGATTTTGTAGCCATTGAGGATGATGGTTGGGAAGTCCGATGCTGAGGTGGGGTTCATCCAGGTTTCAATAAAGAAGGCGACATCGGGGAAGATGGAATCGATCAGGTCCAAGATCTCCACAATGTGTCTTTTGAGGGAGTGGGTGTTGAGTAGGATGCAACTGAGGTGGTCGGTGTTTTGAGCCAGGAGAAGGTGCAGTTGTGGCAGGTTAAGGGGCTTTGTCTGTTTGGTGATGCCATGTGGCAGACAGTGGAATGTCTGTGGTTAAATATGAGGAGGGTGTAGCGGAGCAGGGTCCGGGAACCCGGGTCCATGGCATCGTCCAGGCGCGGGCAGGCTAGAAGGGCTTGCCTTTGGAGTGCCTATGGGTGCCACCATTAGGTAGAGTGGGGGAGGCAGAAGGGCTGGTAAGCTGAGAGGTGTGTAAATGGTGCTTGGAAGTGGATGGGTCGTGGGGAGCTAGCAGTGTCGGGAATGGGGAAACGGGAGTATGAATAAAGGACAGAAATAAACAGTTAAAATAAGAGACAGCACAAAAAAATACAGAAACGGCAATAAAGCAAAAGAAAAGAAACACAAGCAATAGAATAAAAAGAATAGAAAAGAAACAAAGGACAGAAAAAGATCTCACCACTGGGCCACCAGGGATAAGGCGCAGGTGGGGGCCTGCGGGTGGAGAAGGGCCTCTGACTACGAGCCTGGGGCTCAGGAGGCCAGACCACTGGCGGATGGAGCTGTGGGGTGGGGGAAGCAAACACAAGCTGACAAGGTCAATGATGTCCTGCTCACATCCTGCACACAAGAATTGTGGTTTGGACTCCACCCGAGAGGAAAAACACCTCTTTATTTATACCTGCGGCTGCACCCGACCTTCGCCTGCTTGCTGTGGTAGGACATCCCTGTCACCCATGGCAAGTGGCTTTCTGAATTCTTAAATCACAGCTGTCTTTTGCTACCAAAGCAGGGGGCAAGCTCTATTTTCCTTGATTGCGCTGACAAATCAATTTGAATGGAGACAGTGAGATAGCCAATCATAAACTTTGTAATGCAATCTTTAACGAATTTTATTGATTGGGTAGTTACCAAAGTAAAGTGAATCCCAGCATTCCCGCTTTATAATGACTTAGCATGTTTTAACTTTCTGTATGGAAAAAAGTTAACTTGCATTCTCATTCATTCTCTCCATCTCCCTCTTTTTCTGCACTCGCTCCCTCCTATCCTATATTTCTCTCGCAGCGACATCAATACCATTCGTGATGGCCTTGGAGACAAAGTGTCCATGTTTGCCCAGTATCTTTCAAATTTTGTGGCAGGGATCGTCATCGGATTTACATACGGCTGGAAATTAACATTGGTAATTCTATCAATCTGCCCGTTACTTGCAGCAACAGCAGCAATTTCATCGAAAGTAAGTAAAAAAAACGATGATGACGAATCTACTTTTTTTTAAGGTTTCATTTGAAACGATTTCGATATGGTATTGGGGGTCTGTAGTCTTTAAGACAGGTTAAATACTGCATTTAAAGCTTTGTTATAAAACACTAGTAAGGAGACTCCTGAAATGTCATAGAAAATTGCATTCCTAAGATTCTTAAGAGTGGGAGAGGGCAGTTATGATTTTTAATCCAATGCCAACTTTCCTATTACTTTGTGACGTCTAGATTTGGAATTAAATCCTGCATTGATTTAATATGCTTATGTGTAGAAGGCAGACGGAATTGAAAATTATGCAGTGGTTTTTAAAGTTTAGAAACGACTGCACCACTCGCCCCCATACACTGCAGTGATTACAACTTTCAAGCACTGCAGAGTATGTAAGGGTCTAATGAAGAAGGGTTCAACGTATAGGATAGATCGGAATTAAGGCATATACAATGAAAACAGGATGTACAAGCCTAAGTGGCCCCAAGAAAAAAGTCGAGTCCAGAGGATGAACAAACACATCTGGATGCTTGCCAAAATGAGGTCTGCGGGTCTGCTGAGTTTCCTTTTCAGGAATCTTGTGATTTTTAAATGTAACTTTGTATCGCCCTGTATTGCACTAAAAATGTCTCTAATTTTGGACATTAGTCCACTGGTCAGTCCTTGGCTGAGCAGTGACTGACCCGGAATAGAAACAACCCCGGACTTTCCTCAATTCACCTAAAGCACCGATAGTTTAGCTGCCTCATGCAGATGATGGTTTTGTTGGTGTGTGCCAGCAGGGCACAGAGGGTGAAGGGAGGGCAAGGAAGGTGATAAAAGGGGTGTTAAAAACATTGCCCACTATATGTCAATGACGGACCAAAACCACTCTAAACTGGGAAATCATATAGAAACGAACGGGGAGGGACAATGACCAGACTGGAGCAAGATCACAAGGGTGCTGCTTTTGGCAAAATCTTAATACACACAGCTCCATGCAGGCTCAGAAAAGTGGCACCCTGGGCCCAGCTCGCCCAAGTTAAAGACCGACCCTGGTTGCGCCATCTGGGTGCAGATGTATCAATATACCTATTTGCGATTCTCAAATAGCGATTTTTTGAGAATCGCTATTTGAGCATTGCAAAATGGTATGTATGTAAAAATTCGCCATTTATTAGCGATTTCTTAAAATTCCTTAATTGCGATTAGCAAATTGCTAATCGCAGGAGGCCCATAGGAAGGAATGGGAAGTTATTCTCAATTTGCGATTCGCAATTTGCTAATCGCAAATTCAGTATAATTTCAAGGGTGCAAGGGTGTCTTAAGGACACCCTGCTGCACCCCTAAAATTTACATGTGTGCGCATATGGGGCACATACATGCCCAGAGGGAATGTATGAGCGCCACATGGCATCTTTACAAATGCCAAAAAGTGCATTTGTAAAAGAATTCGCAAATTACCACCAACTACAAGTTGGAGTAATTTGCGATTTCTTAAGGTGAAATTGCAAAAATTAAATGTTTCTTACATAGCATTTAAGGAATCGCAATTTGCGATTCCTTAAATGCTTTTGCTAAATTAACGAATCGCAAAATTTGCGATTCCTTAATTTTTGCATCCTACATACCATTTTGAGAATTATTAGTTGCAAACGCTGCTTTTTTGCGAATCGCAGCGTTTGCGACTAAAAAATCCCTCGATACATCTGCCTCCTATACATTTGACCAAGAAGTTTATTCTGTCATTCAAGAATGGTTTTTGAACAGACGCTCGATGGTCCCTTGTGAGATCGTATGTATTCTACAATTATACATTATTTAAAAGCCAGCTGAAGCTAAATGAACTTTAGTTCTAGTATCTTCAGGGAATGCCAGACCCAAGAAAAGATCTGCTTACATGTTTTCTCAGTCTTAGTACCTACCGTAATAGTACCTGTAGCCATTAGACTAGCTCAGACTTTCAACCAATGCCAGTGTTCCTTGAGAAAGCACGTTCTAGAGAAGCGCAATGATGCCACACCTTCTGACACATGCCTGTACTACACTTTTCTTTAAATGTTCAATTATGAGTTTAACTAATAATTGGATTACTGAAAGAAGGATGCTTTAAAACATACTCACAAATGGAAGTTCGTGTGATGTAATTGGATAAGTGACCCAAGGCAAAATGTAGCTTAACATAAGCTGCTCATTAATGAAAAGTGTCTTTAATATCCCCATCTTACCTGTGATCTTTTCTGAGTGCAACCTGTGCCAACCTTCCACTTTTAACGGCGGTTCATTTTATGACTGCTTTGAAGATGTTCATAGGAAGCTGATGATGACCTGCTCGAATAATGTTAGTTCTTTAAACCAGTGCTCCCCAAACCTTTTACAACCACAACCCAATTTTTAAAATGACACATTTTCACCACCCCCTAGCTTTAATGGAATGAGGTAATGGCAATTTTTTTTAAATGAAATAGCAGCAATTGTTTTTAAACATCACTACCTTGACCACACCCTTCGGAATCTGACAGTGACCAACATATTGATCTGCCCGTAAAAGTGGCAGATGGAGAACTGCCCTTGAGCTAGCGCACTTTTCAGAGTGCAGTTCTGGCCTTTGGTATCTGTTCAGAAATCAAATGTCTTAGTTAACAAGCATTTGCAATGCAATCGGTCTCGCCTTTGGCACCTTATATGTATTTAGCTATGCAGCACATTAGCCGGGGTGCTGAAACATCTACTGTTCTTTAACATGGAGGGAAAGTAAGTACCAAACTGCATGACACGACAGGAATGGGAACACATGAAGAGAAATATCGCCTTTCAGTGGGAAATGGTATAGTCCAAATCTCTGCGTTTAAGGAGTAAATATTGTGCCTGCAGAAATGTACACCACCCCCTTAATCTCACCCCTTCATCCTTATCTAATGCATTTTCACCTAAACTATTGCAGATTGACCGGTATAAAGGGGGTTGGTGATGGACGGAGCATCTGAAACAATCAAACACTCACACCCAGTCAACAGATCTGGGTTTAATCCATCACCGTTCTTTACCCCACTCTGCTACCCCAGTTCAGACATGGCCATATGCAAATCAGTCTGACCCTGTGCCTCATGGGAGCAGTTCAGCCCGAACTGCCAAGCCAAGCCTTCCCTGGACTGGAATATTTACAACAAGGGGTCCCCGGTAGCTTGTCTCCTTTCTGGTGAAGAATTGGCTTGGTAGTTTAGTCTGCCCTGTTCCCATGATGCACTGGGCCAGGGACAGACTGATTTGCATATAGCCAGGTTCTGAGCTGGGATGGGGCAGTGAGATAAATAACGGTGATGGATCAAGCCCTGATCTTTGGACTGGGTAAGAGTGGTCTGCTCAATTCAGACACTCTGTTCATCACCACCCCCTTTTCTGAATCGTTCCCTGGACTGGAAACAAGCTTCCTAGGTCCGGTTTCTGGCAATCCAGCCGTATTCAACCAGGCTTGCTTTGAATCCAGTGGCAAAGTGAGCAAGGGACTAACGTCTGAGCATACCCTACCAACTTATGCCAAACAAAGCGGTACAAAAGCGCTTGGTGATGGACGGAGCATCTGAACCAGAGCGCTGGGTTTAATTCTGACCACCTTGTAATTTCAGAAGAGGTAGCGGCTATCAGGAGATTTGAGGTCTAGTGGAGGCCAAAAAGGCACTCTGGTAGCCAGGGCTACCAGTAAATTAGGGGTAGTATTAATCTGAATAGATTTAAAAGTGAACAGTGATGCCGCGTTGGAGATGTTGAGGGACGTTATGAGGGGCCAGTGTTTTTTGATTATCTTTGTTATCTTGTTGCTAGCTGGGCAAAATGTGGTGCAGTCACTTCCTAGGAACCACTACCAAAATTATTTATCATAGAGCTATACTTACCAATTGCCCATATACCTTATCACCGAAAATAAGTCAATCGGCAATGGAGAAGGTTCAATCGTTTATTTTGCAAAAACGCCCTATATAAGGGAGTCAACCTCTTGCCCTTTCCCTCAAAGGTGCGCAGAGGAGACTGCTGGATCACATTTAAGACAGTGCATATATACTTTCAGCATACATTACAGAAACCCCTTACATGGAAAAGTACCACTTCTCGTGAGGTCAACAGAAAAATCCATATAAGGCACAATTGATTGCTTCGAAACTCAGCTCTAACCATTCCGGGGGTAGGTCAGTGAAGGTGCCTCCCTTTCGTTCTGGGACATGGGAGTACAGGCACGGCGCCTGCAAGAATGCGCTCATCCTAACAGAAAGACAGATGTGACCTTCAGTTTCCTAAGTTAGAATCATTGGTCTGTCCATAGCCCAAGGCAGCCTCTCTGGCTCTCTGTGTACAGTGTCAGGTCACATGTTTTCCTAACCAATGAAATAGTCACGAGAGGGGAAACCAAAATGGCGTTTGTTCAGTCTAAGCCTGATTCGAATGTATACATGGTTCGAGCGTATTTACAAGGGGCTTTACTAATAGAATATTTTAATATATCGGATATATTACGCCAACATTATAATACATTGATTTATATTCCTTCAGACCGTCCTTTGGGCATGATGTAGCCAATATATATATATTTCGTCTTGTATGCTGCCTTTGCCTAAATAAATAAGAACTTGCCTTGATTTTGGGACTCGTGTCGTTTTCTGAGTCTGGGGCTCCAGATTTCAGTCTTTGTGCTTTGCCTGTATATATATATATATATATATATATATATATATATATATATATTCGAGACGATTCCCACCACTTCCAAGCAAACGCCAGGCGAAGAAGGAAACTCAGGCCTCAGCAGCAAATGTTTCAGGCAAGAAGTATTTTATTTGTCACCTCTCACGACGACGCGTTTCGGGCTGTGCAGCCCTTGATCACATTCAGCTAAACTGCGCCATTTTTTTCTTTATAAACAATTAGTGAAAGTGCACACCTGAGTTGCATTTCAGTGAGATTCACAAGATTAAAAGGCATTGAAAAAAGACTGTTCTCATATACTGCCTAGTACTTCTTCTATACCTGACATCAATACTTGCTTCAGTCGCTATTAAAATAATTTATAAAATATCAATACATGTTCATGTGTTGCACATACATTAATTTTATAAATTATAGCGTTCTTTTGCAAAGTCAAGTTATTTAAATACTAAACATTTCTAACTGGATAAATCCAAGTTTGTATCAATGTTACAATGTAACATGATAAATTTGCGCCCATCTTGTATATTGTGAAAATATCCGGATAAATCCAAGCAACCAAGTACTCGATTAAAGTGCGTAGTGCAGACAATTCCTATTGAAAGGACTAATCAGACAGTGCAAAAAAGACAGTGATGTGCAAATGAGCATAAAGAAGTGCAGTGCAATAAATATAATAAAACCTTGATTAATATTATAAAATACAATATACGAATTCATAGCAAGCATGTATAACAATTCATCAATAATAAGATACTCCGTCCGGGTAAAACATTAAAATTGATAAAATTATACAAAAGTAGCTTAATTGCTAAAAATGAGCACATTGCAAAATAGTAATCAAGATAAGGCAGAAAAGGTTGCTGACTTGTTCAGTAGCACTGCTGTTGAATAAGGATATCATTAAATTGGTTTGAAATGGAAGAACAACTGTTTTAAATTCTTTGAGACAGGCAAATATAAATGATATTATGACCCTAAAGATAAGTGTGCATATCCTCTGTGTTATTCAAACCCTGAGGCCACTTGCTGTCAAACTCTAATATAAATTTAGTTTCAAGTTGTCGCAGTTGACGCTCTCTATTGCCACCCCTCTTAGATTTAGGAATGGCGCTGACAACATAGTATGACAGACAGTTGATGTCCTTATTATGACATTGAGCAAAGTGCCTGGCTACAGGATAGGCAGGGTCGTTATGCAATATTGCCCTTATGTGCTGCAATATTCTGACATGCACTGGCTGCTTGGTACTACCAATGTAGTTAAGCCCGCAAGTGCACGTCAAAACATAAACAGCACATTCAGTTTTACAGTTGTAACTGCCTTTTATTGGGACTGGGGATGTCTGAAAGGGTATTTGATAGGTAGTTTTGTTACAACCAAATTTGCAAGCACGACAGGAAGTGCACCGCCTAAAGCCATTGCCAGTGTGTAGCCACAATGTTGGTTTTTTAGTTTCTGGAGAATTAATGTCAAGTTCAGTACCCATAGATTTACCCTTCCTAAAGGTAATAGAAGGTGTGATGGGCAATCTTTCTTGTAGTATAACATCGGTCAAAACAATTGGCCAATGTTTAGTTATGATACTTCTAATTTTCCTTTCTTGCCTAGAAAAGGTGGTAATAAATCTGGGGTTATCAGAAACCTGATTAGCTGGTGCTTTCTCACATTGAGGCTGAGGGAACAGAGAATTCCTTGGACGTTCACTAGCTTTTTTAATGGCATTGGCAATCACTTTGTTGCTGTATCCGCGATTTTTAAGGCGAGCACACATATTGTCTTGACATGCTAAAAAATCTTCATGATCACTGCAAATGCGTTTTAATCTTAAGATCTCCCCATATGGTATACTGGCTATCAAATGTTGAGGGTGGGAACTAGCAGCATGTAATGTAATGTTCCCAGCTGTGGGCTTTCGAAATAGTGTAGTATTAAGTATACCATTTTTCACTTGGAGCCTAACATCAAGGAAATCAATCTGCACTGAACTGATCATAGAAGTGAAAATTAAATTCATATTGTTGTTATTGATGGTGGCAATGAATGATAACGCCTCTTCTTGGGTTCCCTGCCATATCAGGAACACATCATCAATATAACGATAATATTTGATAACATGTCTAACAAATAAGTCGTTGTGGAGACGCCTAAGGACCTGTTCCTCCCACCAGCCTACATGTAAACATGCGTAGCTGGGAGAGAAACAGGCCCCCATGGCGACTCCTCTCAATTGCTTGTACAAAGTGTCATTGAAAAGAAAGAAATTATTGTGTAAGCACCACTCAATAAGTGTAAGAATAACTTTGCTGTGTGCATAGTATTCAATGGGACGCTTAGACAAATAATACTTGATGGCCTCAAGACCCTGACCATGGTCGATGCTGGTGTATAGCGACTCTATGTCGAGTGTAATTAACATAAAGCCCTCAGACCATATTATATATATATATATATATATAGGAAAATAACAAGCTTTTAATCCAAACATACACCTTCATCTATTTGTATTAAACCTGCAACTTCCTTTTGCACTAATTGTTTCTTAACTTTCTCCTGGCGGGAAACTGCCAATGAGGAAGTGAGCCTGGAGCAACAATAGAAGCAACAAGCTGGCCCAGAAAGCAGGCATAGGCAACAGATAAATATCACCCCAATTACTCCTGCAAGGATCATAAATACCTTCCAACCCCAGGTAGACAAGAGGTTCTGAAACCACCCTGTTAAGGACCAGGTACCAGTATCAGTATAAACTTCCGCTGCTAATCAATGCAATTTCTGAATCGCCAAATGTATAGTTGGAGTGGAATCAGGTATATGCATGCAGCAGGAGCTGCCGATCACACGGCATGCTCCTCCTCGATCAGCTAGGATGACGTCAAGCACCATCCGATTCTGAAGCAAAACTAGCCTTGTAGCTTGAAGTTCTACCATCAGGTTAGTCAGAATTCCAGCAGTGGCTTGAACTACATTTTCTACTACTCTGGATAGGTGTCTAACATCTCTACTGGTAAAAATAGGACCCCACATGGGAAAAAAATCCTTTCGCTACATCCACAAACTGTTGTAAAGTAGTTTCAATCTGATCTGTGCTGTCAGAATCAATACTTCTACTAATTCGTATGGAATCTAAATTTCGTTTAGTCAGCTGGTGATTCTTATGATAGTTAGATAGGGCTATATATATCGGAGGGTAAAGGAAAGACAGTTAACACTGTATGGACCATCCTCGGGGAAGCCAAGTGTAGGCGTTTTCACCAAATACGAAATACACATTAGCGGAGTTATTAAAGGCGGGGAGCTATCTGTGTGTAAAAAATAAGTGTAATTACATCTACTATTTCCAATCCTTACGTGACCTTTACCTCCAATACAGAATGAAGCAGTACTATTTAAAATGGGAACTGTCATTGCCATATCATCAGTAACATTTCGACCTTGAAAATACTGAAAATATTGCGTAGAATTAAAATGTTCAAAATCTAACAGGTGGCATTCTCATAACTGGTATACATTTTCATACAAGCATCTGGATCTAAAGACCCTTCTCCCTGGTTTCCCATAGCGTCAAATCCTTGATGTCGTTCTATATACTTTAAAATAGCTTTGTAATCCTTCTCAGTATATCTTTTGGGGTCAGCTACATAATGTAAATACATGAGAGATAATAACTAAAACCAGGCCTCACAACTTGCTAAACGCGATAATGGCAGAGAAATGAATAAATCGTGACAATGCATTACAGATGGTAAAAGACCACATACCCAACAGTTTGTCTTATTAGTAGTATTATGAGCTTGATGCAGCATTTCAATTAATACATTTTTAGTATAAGTTTCTCAATGTCTTTCCTTATGAGGAGGCAAAGTATAGAAGTGATGCTCAGGCGGAACTGTTGTAGTACCTAACACCTTATGCATAGGATATTGAAATTCCAAATACATAAACACACTCATTAATGTTATCATGATTACTGCAATAAATATCACAAAGGCTACCTTCACTCTGATAGCCCAACCAGAAAACATAGGGACATTTTCAAGAAAAGGTTGGGGTGCAAGAGGTCGTTCATCTTCAAGAGCGAACCGGGCAAAGGGGTACATTCTAACTAAAATTCCAAACTAAACTTGGGAAAAAGGTGCAAGCCAACTGCCAGAGAGTTTCTTCTTCCTGTGTCCGTCTAGAGCCTCACAGGCAGGCTCCTATCATTCATCAAGAGAACAACTCAAAATTTTGACTTTACCGTTGCAACTTAGGCCCTTAACACAGTATTTCTTTCTGAACAGAGAAATGTAACAGTTCCAGGCTCTCTACGGGTTCAGTCCAATGTCTTGCTCAGTACCCCAGTAAAGAGCTAATTTCACCATTACAGCTCAAGTCTTTCCCTATCTCCTGGAATCCAAAACTGGGGTACCGCGTTGTTTTCGGGGCCGTAAGATGTATCGAAGATGGCCAGGTTGTTCCTGGCCTTGAAACAACACAGCAGCAGGGACATTTGGTGCAACACAACCTTCAGGGGACTCTGAGGAATCAGCCTTATCAAGGGTTTCTGGGGCTGGGGCTGATTTGTCTCCTTGTGGTATCAATGATCCTTCCTCTTGCCCGATTTCAAGGGCATCCGAGAAAGGCACAAAAGTCAACCTCCGCTCTCCTTCCTGCGTCAGAACTCCATCTCGGTTCTGCTGGTCAAAAGGAAGTGGAAAAGGCAATTTCTTTAGATGAGAAACATGGATCCAATGTTTCTTCCCATCCACTTTTACTGCTGTTCGTGTAGACAAGAGAATTTGGTAGGGGGCGGCTCCACCTTGGTTCCAAACTTGATTTTCGCTGGTAATTTCGGACAAGGACCCCCTGTCCTGGCTCCAAACGGTGTCCGGGACCCTCCGGCAGTGGCTGCAGTACAGCTGACATCTGTTGATGAATGGAACATAAATCTTTAGTCAAAGCGTACAGGTAATCTGTCATCATTGGGTAATCAATATCGCGAAAAGATCTAGGTCTTGGGACACCCCATACATTAGCTGGCCGACCAAAAACGACCTCATAAGGTGACAATCCGGCTCGTGAATGAGGGGTTACACTTAATGACATTAAAGCTAGGCGTAAAGCATCAGGCCAGCTCAAGCCTGTGCTTTCTTGAATTTTCGCCATCTTTAACTTCAGTGTACCATTATATTTCTCAACCAGTCCTGCAGATTGCGGATGTCATGCTGCATGACATTTTTGTTTTATCTGTAAGCCTTTGCAAATATATTTGACAAGGTCTGCATTGAAGTGTACCCCGTTATCTGTCCAAATGACTCGAGGCAACCCAAATCGGGGCAGGAATTATTTTATTAGGGCTTTTGCAGTGGCCATAGCGGTGTTATCTTTGGGAGGGTATGCTTCAACCATTTACTAAAAGCACAGACCACCACTAGCACATACTTAAGGTTGTTTACTCTTTCTAGCTGAATATAATCGATTTGTATCACTTCAAAGCGTAAAGTAGGAGGCGCAACATTCCCACTAAGCACTGTTTCCCTCCCACCAGGATTATACTGTAAACAAACCATAAAATATTTAACCACATGAGCAGCAGTTTTTGAAATATTCGGATTGTTCCATACAGGGTCTAATAGTGCACAAATGCCTTTTGTCCCAATGTGAGCGGGACCATGTGCCATCACAACTACTGCATATACCAGTGCATTGGGCAAGAGCCATCTCTGTTTTTCAGTCAAATAAATCCAACAATTGTTTTTATCTAACTTCCCTGTTTCCTGCTCCCATTTCATCATTTCATCAGGGGTCGCTTCTTTCTGCAGTTCTTTAACACTTTCAATTGTATTATCAAACACTGTTGTCTCCGCCACCCACCTTGCTGATACACTGGGGAACATAGCGGACATTTTAGTTTGAGCTGTCTCTTTTGCTACTTTATCGGCAAAGGCATTTCCCTTTCCTGTGGCATCAATCATTTTTTTGTGGGCGCTACACTTGATAATGACCACCTTTTCTGGCAAGGTTAATGCATTCAACAATCTTTCGATCAAGGGTACATGTTGTATTCTCTGACCATGAGAGGTAAGAAATCCTCGTTCCCGCCACAGCCACCCGTAACTATGGGCCACGCCAAAGGCGTACTGTACTGGCTGTCTGTGAAAATATTTACTTTTAGGCCTTCGCTTAGTTCACATGCTCTTAATAATGCTATTAGTTCAGCTGCTTGTGCTGAGTGATGGGAAAACCGAGCAGTCTCCACTACAGTTCTGAGGGTGGTTATAGCATATGCAGCTGTGGTCGTGCGATCTGGTAATTTAAAACATGAGCCATCCACATACAACTCCCCTTGGGATTCAGATAAGGGGATGTCGGTGAGGTCTACTCGTCCCTTTGTTTCTTCTTCAGTTCGAAATATACAATCATGGACATCGTCCTTTTGGTCATTCGAAGGGAGGGGTAGTAACATGGCTGCATTCAAAGTGGCACATCGTTTAATAGTAATGTGAGGTGCAAACAAAGTCAATTCATAACCAGTCAATCGTGCACTCGTAAGGTGCTGAGTTTTTGTTCGATTCAGTAATATATCCACAGTGTGCGGTACCATCACTGTGAGATCAGTATTCAGAACAATCCCCTCCGACTGTCGAATGGCCACCGCCACAGCAGCGGTAGCCCTTAGACAGCTAGCAAGGGCTCTGGCAACATTATCCAATGCTGCCGAAAAATATGCACAAGGTCGATGTTTTTCGCCAAAGCCTTGTGTAACACTGAAAGTGAGCAACTCTCTACCTCATGCACGAAAAGTACAAAAGGCTTTCGGTAATCCGAAGTACCCAAGACGGGTGCAGAGCAAAGAGCAGATTTTAAAGAATCAAAAGCATCCTGACATTCATCCGTCCAGGGCAAGGGTTCATGCACATCTTTGGTTGTCAAATGCAACAAGGGTTTAGCAAAAAGTGAAAAGTTAGGAATCCATTGGCGACAGTAAGAGGTTATGCCATGAAAAGTGCGAACATCACGTTGAGTACGAGGCACAGACATGTTAGTGTTAACAGTTATTCGTTCAGTAGTTAGTCTCCTCCCCACTTTCAACAGTAAATGACTAAGATAGGTCACTTCCTGTCGACAATACAGAAATTTGGATAGGGATACTTTATTTCCGTTAGCTGCTAGGTGAGACAATAATTTGACAGTGGCCTCCTTACAACCTTCTGGTGTGTCCGATGCCACCAATATATCATCCACTTACTGGATGAGAACATTACCAGGTGGTACGACTAGTTCATCTAACACTGCTTTTAAAGCTTGGCTGTTTATACGAGGACTTTCTGTTTAGCCTTGAGGAGCACGATAAAATCTAAAGCTATGGCCAGATAACGAGAATCCAAAAATATGTTGGCTGTCAGGGTGGATTGGAATGCTAAAGAAAGCATTCTTTAGATCTATAACAGAAAAATATTTAGCAGTAGGGGGAATCATAGTGAGAATTACACTGATATCCGGAACCACAGGATATTGGGGAACCACTATCTTATTAACCTCTCTTAGGTCAATCACAAAACGATATGTATTTTTGTAATCTGGGTCACCATCCAATGGGGCTTTCTTCAAAATCGGTAAAATGGGGCTGTTACAAGCATTGGCAACTGTTTCTTCCACTACTCCTCTCTTAATTAAGTCACGAATAATCTGTAATAAGGCCTGCTCGCCTTCCGGCGAAATTTGATATTGTGGGATACGTGGCAGATGTGCATTTGGTTTCAAGGTAATTGATACAGGGGGTATTTTTAACAATACCACATCCGTGTCTCCTGTTGACCAAAGGTTCTGGGGAATTTTAGAAAATTCAGATGGAAGATGTTCATCTTTAAGAAAACATTAAGACGTGCATTTAGTTGGAGGTTGCATTGGTTAATAAACACCATCAGGAGAACAGTAAATGCGTGCATGCAATTATTTCGATATATTCAATCCTAAAACATTCTCGCCACAACTGGAAGTGAGCAAAAATGGAGAGTCCACAGTAATCGGGCCAATAGTAAATGGAAGTGGCTTAAAAATGGGGCTTACTGCTGGGATTCCTGAGAAACCCACTGATACGTTATTTTGCCTAGACAGAGCAGCCCCCGGGACCAATGAATGAGCAACAGAACTATTCAATGCTCCAGTATCCACCAAAAACTTCTCAGATGTCCCCATCAATAGCCCCTTTACATAAGGCCCCTGATGGTTGACTGGTACTGATATGTGGCCCCTGCTATGTCCATGGCTGTCTCATGCGTAGCCATTTCCATCATAATCATCCTCCCGATAATCCTCATGGTAATGTTGCCTTCCCTGAGGATCATCAAAATAATTTCTTCCTGATTCACCATCATACGTGTCCCCGTTCCTCATATTATTAGGATTATCTGTTGAAAGTGCCTCGTCCATATAATATTGGACACTGAAATCGCCAATGTCCTACTTGTCTACAATTGGAACACTGATTTATTCCTATATTAGGAGCTGGACCCGATCCTCCTCCTCGCCCCATCATTGCCCTTCTTGGAAATGAACCTCTTCCTCCCCTTCCAGCATTTTGTCCTCTACTAACCTGTTGTAATAGTACTCGAGTTTTTAACTCTTTGACCCTTTTATCAGACTTGTCCTTACTCTCATTTTCCCTGTGTTCATAATACTGGGCCATGCTAAGAATAACTGAAGGGGCCGAAGTAGTCCAGGTACTTTCAGCAGCCTGTAATCATGTCATTATTTCAGGCAATAAATTAATAGTAAACCTATTCACAAACAATCGTACGCCCCCTTCGGTGGACAAATCTTGTCAACTAAAGTCTATAAATACTTTCTCAAAATGTTTAAAGAAATCTGACACACTCTCATCCTTTTTCTGTTTACAAGCCGTTAATTTATCCCAATCCACTTTGCGTGGGGGAATAAGAGTTTGCATGTAAGTTATAATACAGGCTGGTATGGCTAAAATCTCATCTTTTGGTTTATCACCTGGCTTTAGATCCTTATCCCAAACTCTAAACTGAGCCCAGGTCCCTCTAAGTTCTGGAGCATGATCTGTGTAATGTATCTGTCTCCATATGTCAACTGGAATTAAAAGTCCGAAAAATAGCTCAATATCAGCTAAGGCCATAACGGCAGAATTTGCAGCTTCAGGTAATTCTTTATAGTAGGCTGTGGGATTTTTACGAGGGTCAGGAAGTTGGGCTTTCAATGTAGGATCTTGCTTCGTTTCCAAGGGGTATAAACCCATTGTTCTTGAAATCGCGACTCCACACGATTCCTAATTACTGCTCCACCAACATCCTCAACTCAGGAATTTCAGGGTGAAAAGGGGGGTGCACTTCCCTCATAGGATGTTTTGTGTCCCCCAGTCTGGACGTTTATTGTACATTCGTTCCCGGTAATGTATCAATGTTTCAAACATTCCGGAATACTTCTTCGATTTGTAATTCGAACTTAAAAACTCGATCCCTTATATCAAATAGTACCTGGGGAGCCAGTCCTTCGTCAAAACATTGTTCCCATAGGGAAATTAATCTAATCGCCATATGTTCTAGTGCCCATTGTTGCGCTACTGGTTCAAATTGACTCATAACACTCCAAATGTCTTCTAATAATAATAATAATAAAAGCATCTAACATTGCGCCTGGTTACACTAGAAACAGTGTGTCCCCGCGCTGTATAGACAGAGAACTGGGCCACTCCCAAGAATGGAGAAAAATATGGAAGTTGGGAGACAGAGAAACAGAGAAAACGGAGACTCATAGCTTAGGGAACAGGTAGGTTTTTAATTCTTGGCGGAAGCTCCTCTCCGATGGCTCCATCCGGAGTTCAATGGGTAGGGAGTTCCATTGTTTACTGGCCAGGTATTTGAAGGACCGACCGCCCATACGCACCCGGTGAATTCTGGGCACTTGATAAAACATACAGCCCAGAGATCTTAAATGGCGTTTGGGTTGATACTTGGTCAGTAATTTTTGAAGATATATTGGTCCTTTCCCTTGGGCAATGCGATGAGTCATGCACATTGTTTTAAATATAACGCGCTCCCGTATGGGCAGCCAGTGGAGAGTGGCTAAGGCACGTTTCCCTGAGGACTTTCTAGACAGGTTAAGTGCCATTCTGGCAGCTGCGTTCTGAACCCATTGCAGACGATGAAGACCTTTTTTACTCAGGCCCATGTACAGTGAATTGCTGTAATCTAGATGGGGAGTAACGAGGGTGTGGATTAAAGTTTTCCTACTAGTTGCAGGAAGAGACTCTAAGGTCTTACGCAGGGTCTTAAGAATGCCGTAGCATTTATCTGCAATACCTCTAGTGTGGTGTTCGAAGGACAGAGTCGAGTCTAATCTGACCCCTACATTTTTCACCTGCTCTGAGGGCTTAGGGTTGGCGCCGAGTTCTGATGGCCACCATGCCGATGACCAGATGGATGGAGTTTTCCCTAATATGAGAAGCTCCTTTTTATTTGCATTGAGGCGTTATCAGTTGGTATTCATCCATCCAGCTGGATGTATGACATTACAATGCATACTTTTACCACGCATGCCTTTACAACGCGGTTTTTACAATGCATGCCTTTACAACACATAGTGCTTTGGGGCGCTGGATAGTGAATAGTTTAATTTACTATTTCAACTCCAGTCCCCGTGGATAGTAGGGAAGGTGTTGGATAGTAAATTAAACCTATTCCCTATCCTAGAGCGCCCCCCAGCGCAAAGCGTTGTAATGGTTTGCGTTGTAAAAGTTGCGTCGTAAAGGCTTAAAGCTAGCCGAGGCTTCCTCAGGAGGCCGAGAGAGTGTCACTACCAGCTGAGTGTCATCCGCCTATGACACTATCTCGACCCCATATGCCTCAACTATCTTGGCCAGGGGTGCCATATAAAGATTGAATAGCGTAGGGCTCAAAATTGAGCCCTGCGGCTCCCCATGCCTGAGTGATCATACTTCCGATTTAAAAGGTGGGCAATGGACTTGGAATTGCCTATTTGTCAAAAACGCGCGAATCCATTCGTGAGCCAAGCCCTCAATTCCAGCCTCCCTAAGACAAGAAAGCAGTAGGGGGTGCGAGACAGTATTGAATGCTGCGCTCAGATCTAATAGAAGAAGCGCAGCTGTCATCCCCTCATCTACTCTACTTCTTAATAGCTCGGTGGAAAAAAGAAGAGCTGATTCAGTAGAATGGTACGCTCTGAACCCTGACTGTGAGGGGTGGAAATGATGACCCTCTTCTATGTGTTTTATCAGCTGAGCATTAACTATCTTTTCCACCACCTTGGCACAAAAGGGCAGAAGCGATATAGGGCGATAGTTATCTAGTTGGGTTACACTGAGATTGGCCTTTTTCCTGATAGGGATAACCTGCGCTGTTTTCCAGTCTTGTGGTACGTGGCTCGTCTGAAAGGATAATTTAGCCATATGGCTTATGTGATTTACAAGAAGTTCAGCCTGATTCCTGAAAGTCTTGGGACGAGCTACGTCTTTAGGAGAGCCCGATTGAATACTTCGGACAATTCTCAGCAACTCAATGTTGTCTGGCACTATGAAATGATTGAGACGACAAGTGTTTGTGAGCTCAACAATAGTGGCGTGGTCTATAAGTGAACCATCCGTTACCTCTGGAAAGGTTTTGTATATATTCTCGACTTTTTGTACAAAAAAGTCAGCAATTGCTTCGCAAGTTGCTGTAGAGTACGTATCTGGGACTATAGTTCTCTCAGATGAGGTAAGTTCCTTGTAGATAACAAAGAGTTCCTTGGCAGAATTATCGGCCAATTCAATTCTCTTATTTAGAAATTTTCTTTTGGCTATTCTGATCAACTTATAATAATTTTTATACTATTTTTATATTCGATTTTGGCTGCTCCTTCATATTTACTGCGCCAGATGCGCTCTAACTTTTTGCATTTTGATTTAGTAGCTTTTAAGTCAGCATCAAACCATGGTGCCGATTTAGAGCACCTTGCTGGCGCCTTAGTTGTCCATGGTGCAACTACGTCCAGCGCTCTTATTAGCCAATTCTCGTAGTCCATCCAGGCTTCTTCTACACTTTCTTTCAATGGGGGGCTGCTTGCTTTAAGGGCAAGCTCTAAATCAGCTTGTTTGAGTTTCCCCCATTGTCTACACTTAGATGCTGATGACTTGGTTCGTGGGGGTTGTTTAGGCCCTCCTGGGATAGTAAACTTGATCAAGGAGTGATCCGACCATTGTACCTGAATTGGAGGTTGGACCACCACTCCCTCCCAGTTAGCAAAGATCGGATCAAGAAGGTGTCCTGCCTTATGGGTAGGTATCTTGGATTGTAATTTAAGATTGAACATTTCTAAGGATGCAAGTAATCCTCGGCCATCCCTATTATTTTCATCTTCAAGATGGAGGTTTAGGTCCCCTAAAATCAGAAGCTTATTATAGCGCAGTGCTGATTGGGCAAATACCAGACAGCCTATACAATTTGTAGGCCCTCCAGGCGGGCGGTAGATTAGATAGCCATTAATGGTTATATTGGGCCTATATTTGATCACAAAGAAAGCGGCTTCACTATCCTTAATCGTAACTGTTTCCAGGGTGCATGTCAATTCAAGTTTATGAATCATTGCAATACCCCCTCCCCTCTGTTTGTCTCGGTTCAATTTCAGTATGCCATATTTTTGGGGTAGAGCCTCCAGAATATCCGGGGTGGACTCATCTAGCCACGTCTCGGTTAGGAAGAGTATTTCTGGTTGTTGGTCTATTAAAAGGTCGAATATTTCAAATTTATGTTTCATAAGCAATCGACAATTGACCTGAAACATAGTCAGAGACTCCATCTTCTGCTCAAGTTCCTTTCTGTTCCTGGGGTTGTAAGAGCAGCTCTTACAGCTCTGGGGCATCGTTTCAGCTTTCAGTGTATGCCTGAATGCTCTCACAATATGTGGACAGAGGCTTTCTAGCTGTTCTCTAGAGTGTTTTGATCAATCTAGGGGATTCTGATGGAGTTTGGGCAGGGGTTTGTGCCCCTAGCCCCGTCCGGCCATGGACGGGCACAGACGGGCTTGCCTCTGGCATGCCTCCGGCTCGCTGCCAGCGCGCTGCCGGCGCGCACGCTGCACCCGCACGCTGCGCCCGCCCGCTGTGCGGACGGGATGACATAACCCTTATATTCTATATGGAGGAGGGCGGGAGGCGTCCAGCAGCTGGACCGCAACCGATTTCCTCCTCCCAATATGTCTGCTGCAGCCCTTTCTCCTACGGTGATACATAAAAGCATACAAAGATTTTAAAAGTGGAAGCCACAATTTTTAAAATGATGAGTGCAATTTTTTTTTAAAGTATTCAGAATAGCAGAGTAGAACCCCCGGCTTCCGCCTCAGGGGAGAGACACAGATCTGAGTCCGAGTGCTGCGCTCTAGCAGAGTTTAAATACCACGGGAGGGCGGGAGGCGTCCAGCAGCTGGACCGCAACCGATTTCCTCCTCCCAATATGTCTGCTGCAGCCCTTTCTCCTACGGCTTCAGCACCTAATCGGCTGCGCCTGGGGTCAGGGTCCAAGGTACGTCGTGCTCACCAACGCAGATACATAAAAGCATACAAAGATTTTAAAATCACATTTCCAAGTGGAAGCCACAATTTTTAAAACGATGAGTGCAATTTTTTTTTAAGTATTCAGAATAGCAGAGTAGGGACCCCGGCTTCCGCCTCAGGTGAGAGACACAGATCTAAGTATAGTATAGTATAGATCGAATTCCGCATCCATTGGGATGCTTGAATTGCGATCCTCTGTTTTTCCTCAGCTCCCAAGGCTGATCAAGTAAAAATTCATCTACCTTCTAAACCCCCCCTGGGACGTTGTGGCCTATGTATCATCTATAGAAGCAACAGTCATTCCCTTAACCTCATGCGCGCTAGCGGAATTCCGCTCGCACGCTGAGATTTTTCAAAACGCATGTTACGTGACGAGCTGGGCTCGTCATCAGCGTGCGAGGAGGCTACGCCATGACGAGCCCAGCTCGTCATCAGCGTGGAAGGGGTTAAGGGAGACCGTTGGTCCCATGGCTGGGGGTGTCAAAAGGACTTGGGACGAGGCGGAAGGGGAAACAGCAACTGACCCAGGTAATAAAGTAAGTAATTCTGAGCTAGCTGGACGAAGGGTAGGAGGGGGAAATAACGGAGCTGGAGGGTGCACGGTTACTGGTGCTGTAGCAACCGAAGGCACCGCTACGGGAGGTGGAGTCCCGGTTATTCCCGTTCTGGCTACCGGAACTACCGGGTATAGACCATGGGGGGCATACGGTGTTGGTGGACGGGCTTCTAATAATTCCTCAATATCATCTTCTGTCTCAGTTCGTGTCACATAACTCTTGTCTGTCTGTCGCTGAATTTGCCTATCTTTCTGTTCGATACTTTGTTCTACTTTTCCTTTTTCATATTCCACTGCCTATTGAGTAATAGTCTGATTTCCCTTCCCTTCCCTTATTCGTCGTTGTTTCGCCTCCTTTAACCATAAGTTCAAAGAGTCGAACATGCTTTGAAGGCATTTTTTCATAAACAAATTGTTTTGCTAATAATTTTTTCCTCATCAAAAGACCCTTTAAAAGGCCAATGTAGTACCGAATTATCTTTGGTATACTTATTCCATAATGTATTAAACAAAATGGGAGAGATACCATGTTTTACATACATATCGAAACTGAGACTGCCTTCCGGAGGTGCAGGCTGTCTTTCTTCCAGACGTCTACTCCGGCGACAGCAACATCCAAAACATAGTTTACTGAAACACGACATGTTTTATGAACCTTAATAACTTATATTGTTACAACGATCTTACATAGATATTCTACTCATTTCATACCTATTCGTTCTTCAATCATACGGTCTCACACATTTCTCATACGTATATTTCATACGTTTTCAATCGATAAGCGCTGTTCAGTTCCTATTTTTAATACAAGGCCACTATTTCCAAAATTCCAAATGACATGTCTTCCAATTCGAACAGAGCCCGTCGACTCCTGTTCGGGGAACCGATCACCCTGGATACCAGACCAACTAAATTCACAAAAGAGACAATCCGGAGACTGCCCTGAGATCATCAGACAGGCGAACCACGGACCCTCTTACAGACCATCCCGTAGTCCTGTGCTAGTTGGGCCGGGCATCTGGGCACGTAGCTCCAGACCCCAAGCTTACCCAGTTGCTCCTAGGGCTTTTCTGAAGAGGATCTGGTCGAGTGAGCACCCCCCATGCTACACTAAGGCGTCCGATGTTGTTTCAAATAATCACTAAACAAGTCTGTGGGGCATCTTACTCGTCCAGTCACTCCACTGCCACGTTAGACCCCCAGATTCCCTGTGGTTCACCAACCACCATATTCCATATACAGTTAACTGTTTCCATCAGCCACTTCTTCAAAAGTGCTTATTCCAAAGACTTCTGTATACATACAATACTTAAGCCACTTCTTCAAAGTGCTTGTTCCAAAGACATCTGAATACATACAATACAATTCACTCACCTGGTGCACTCAGGTCTGATTGCCTGTTCTCCACTGCCGGCTCCTTTACAGACCAACACGGTCGACTTGTTCCAGGTTAAGCCCGAAGGACTCTGGCGAAGGGTTATTTAACAGCTGGGAAGGTCACTGGGCTCTAGAGTGGAATTTCTTTTTCTACCATAAACAAGTTTCTTAATTAGGATCCTTTTACAAACCACCCCCTTGACCAGAATCTGACCCTGTCCCTCTTCTCCTGCTCGCAGCAGGGGACGCCCTATCACGGAGTCCCGGCGGAGTCGCCAACTGAAGTACCAAAATTATTTATCATAGAACTATACTTACCACTAGCCCATATACCTTATTACCAAAAAGAAGTCAATCGGCAATGGGGAAGGTTCAATCGTTAATTTTGGAAAAGCGCCCTATATAGGGGAGTCAGCCGCTCGCCCTCTTCCTCAAAGGTGCACAGAGGAGACTGCTGGATCACATTTAAGACAGTGCATATATACTTTCAGCATACATTACAGAAACCCCTTACATGGAAAAGTACCACTTCTCGTGAGGCCAACAGGAAAACCCATATAAGGCACAATTGATTGCTTCGAAACTCAGCTCTGACTATTCCGGGTGTAGGTCAGTGAAGGTGCCTCCCTTTCGTTCTGGGACATGGGAGTACAGGCACGGCGCCTGCAAGAATGCGCTCATCCTAACAGAAAGACAGATGTGACCTTCAGTTTCCTAAGTTAGAATCAATGGTCTGTCCATAGCCTTTCCTCACATCCAATAGCTCTATTGTAGACTATTCTCTGAATGAAAAAATAAACAAACTAGAATGTCTGGAAAAAAAGCTGGTAAGAACAAAGCTACACGGACATCTCCTTACAGGATACCTGAGATCCAATATCATACCGACAGGACTACAAGTCCATAACGAACCTGCCATTTTCGTCGACAGTCCCAAGTTCAAAGAAGGATTCAGTTTCGTAGCAAATAATTGCTCGCGCCACTGGATGGTGCTGGGGGTGGAGACGGCTAAGGAACAAGTAGAGCTGTTAACTAAAGAAATTGAAGATCTTAAACAGGAAATAGCCATCCACTCTGCTTTTGCGAGCGCCAGAGAAACACTTGATAGACTGAAAAAAACCTTTAAGGACGTTGATGTGGAGACGCAGGTGAAAAAATTAGATAAACTAGTGAAAGACATCCAATACTACGACAAGAAGAAGACCTATCCCTATTTACAAGCAGACTACTACAGGCAGGATACCCAGGGGCGTTTCTTCCACAGAGGGAGAGGCGGCTACGGAAGATCACGGAGATTTACCAACTTCTCAGATTCTTCATACAGCGGTGAAAGTGACAACGAGCAGGCAGGTCCGAGTGGAAACTACCAATACCAGGACCAATGGTATCAGCCACCTCAAGATCGAATGAGCGGACAACAGTCGCCTTTTTTAGGGGACACACAATGGAGACCACTGAGAGGCAGAGGGGGCTCCTGGAACAACTGCCCTACCAGGGGACAGAATCAACAGAACTGGGACGGAGGGAGACAACAGGGCCAGAACACCAAACAGATGAGATTCCAGCAAGAAGACCACGGGGAGAGGAGCACCAGGAGGAAAACCTACAGATGGTAACCGGAGGCATTCCGCAGACGGCCGCCAGAGCCAACCCAATCATCAACTTATCCAATCATGAACTTACCTTCGAAGAAACAAGTGTACTTAGTAAAGGGCTATCATTCGTACCCACATCCCAATCCAACAGATTTAACAACAAGGCTGAACTCACTAGAGTCTTCAGAAAAATACGATTGAAGAACTTCTTCCAAAACTGACCTTCGACAGCTATGGTGGCTTTTACGGAACTACGACCTCCATCAACCTTCATGCCCACTATGGCATCAGTTTCCCATAAGATACTGACCTATGAGAGTGTGGTACTCAGGGAAGCTTTAAAAACTTGTGAAACTAGACCTTTTGTGAAACACAATATCACCCAAGGTATCCGTGGTAATAAAACCAGCGGACAAGGGTGGAGCCATAGTGATGTTGAATGTCGAAGACTACAAAGCGGAAATCTATTCCCAACTGAGGGATGGTGTGAGCTACAGACCCGTAGCGATCAACCCAACAAAGGAGGTTAGATTGGAGATCCTAGCCATTACCAAGAAAGGAAGAGAAATGGGCTTCCTCACGAAGAAGGAATTTGACTATCTCAATGTAGAGCAACCCAGGGTACCAACTATTTATGTACTACCCAAGGTTCACAAAAACCTGGTGAAGCCACCCGGACGTCCCATCATATCAGGATGTGGATCTCTTCTAGAGCCATTATGCAAATATGTAGACGTATTTCTTAAACCACTCTCTGAAGCAACATCCACTTACCTCAGGGATACGATGCAAGTGATCAACTTAGTGGGCCAGATGCCCTTCAACAAAAACAGCCAACTCTTGGTGATGATGGACATCGTCTCTCTTTATACCAGCATCCCACAGAGACCAGCCTTGGAATGCATGAGAAGAGCATTACAAAGGAGAGAACAACCAACAGGGGTACCTACAGAATTCATAATTGATCTTTTGGAAATTGCCATGACCAAGAATTTCTTTGTGTTTTAGAATAACTTCTATATCCAAAGCAAAGGAGTTGCCATGGGCGCTGCCTTCGCCCCGGATCTGGCGATTCTATACATGGCCGAATATGAACAGCAATGCATCTTATCAAGACACAACCCATAATGTAACCAGATCTCTATATGGCATAGGTATGTCGATGACGTCTTCACGATATGGACAGGAGATGAACAAGATCTGTTTGCCTTCACCCAGTGGCTGAACATACAGTCTGAAGACATTAAGTTCACGATGCACACGGATAAGGAGTCCATAGACTTCTTGGACATCAGCATAAGGGAAAGGGACGGCAAATTATATACCACACTTTATAGGAAACAAGCAGAACGGAATACCCTTCTGAGATACACGAGCCACCACACCAGAGGACTCTGGGACCATCTCCCATTCGGACAATTTCTCCGTATCCGGAGAAATTGCTCCTTGAAGGAGGATTTCTTTAAAGAATCTGAAGAACTAATCTCTCGCCTGATAGAAAGGGGATATCCCAGGAGCATTTTCACAAGATCCAGAAAAAGGGCATGGTACCAGGACAGAACGACCCTGCTCATGCCTAAAGAACGTACCACTTCTCAAGACCGGATGATATGCGTGACGACACATTGCACCAAAAGCAATGAAATCAAAAAAATCGTCAAAAAGTATTGGGGATTGGTCGCTGATGTAATAGACACCCCAGAACCACCTATGCACGCTTTCAAGAAAGCAAAAAACATTAGGGCCATGTGGTCCGCTCCCTGCTAGATACCCGACCGGCGCCTACTATCCAAAGACTCTGGAACCTACCGGAGGTGGTAGGACATTTCAAATGCACCATGTGCAAAGCATGCCCCACATGCTGGGAAACAAAGAAAGTGACTCATAATAACCTTACTGTTGACCTCAAGTCTTTCACAAACTGTAACTCCAGTGAAGTCATTTGCGCCATTCTCTGCCTGTGTGAGCTCATGTACATTGGACAAACTAGACAAAAAATAAAGAACCGGATTTTTCAACACTGCAGCAGGATCCGATGGCAAACGGCAGGGGCACCGCTAGTCGAACATTACACGGTAAAGAACCACACCCCAGAATCAATGAGATGGGTGATCCTCGAAAAGATCACACTGGGACCGAGAGGAGGTAACTTGAACTCCATCTTGAACATAAGGGAGTGCAAATGGATGCATACCTGCAATACAATAGCAAAGGGACTGAATGAACTAGACGCTAACTTTGCCCAAATGGCAAGACTTGATCCCGAATAATCACACCATCGGGAGGGTTTGGAAACACACCATACTCAATGCACCTCACAGATGCTCAAGTACCACAGGGCCAGTTACTATAGCTCACACTCAAATCAGCCAAACACAAGGCCCGATCAACAACACTGGGAATGTTACCCTATCTGCATATTATGCGCAATGCTATATCCTCACTGTCTGTTTATCTTCACATTCGCATTCCAAATATGCAACAATAGGATGTGACTGTTTAATGCATATGACCATACGTGGAGACTATGTATTCACACATGCACTGAAAAATGTTATTTATTGAGATGTTGCCACTGTGTAGCAATGTCACAATTGACGATAACATGTTTTTACTGGTGTATTTCTTTGAGTGTTTGCTTGACATTGACATAATGCATTACTGTCAACATTATGCGAGAGGCGATGGCGGTTGCCACGGCGTAGTAATGTCACTTTTGACAATAACGTGGTATTTACTGTTGTATCTCTATGATTAATTGCTTGCCTCGTACAGAACATTGACATATGGCACTATTGTTAACTTTAGGCGAGTGGCATAAGAACGCCAAGATGGCAGAAGGAGGTCACACAGTAGAATGAGGTGATACACTACACACAAACCTCAACGGCAGTGTCCCGCATCCCATATTGGCCAGCTTTGCCTCAGTTAAGCTCTTTAGAGACGCTCCCTTAACTGCGCATCAGTACATGACATGGCTATGGGGAGAGAGGCAGGTGATTGGCTCCCACGGGCTGAGCCCCTTATACCAGAATCCAGCGGCTGCACCACGAGATGCTAGTACATAAGAAATGATCCGGCAGTGCCTCGCCCTGACTTCAGCAGTAATGACGGCACGGACCAGGTAGGAGGCACTTCGGGAGCTTTCTGCCCGTCACGTTTTTAACAGTTTTAGACTCAGAGAATCTTTCGATCCCAAAACCTATTAGACTTCTCACATAACGGCCATCTGAGCCCCATTGTCAAAACTGGCTACCTGAGCTGACTAATACCCCGCCAAGGCCACAGCAGCCCCTTTTGGTAATATGTGTGAACTACGATAGCAAGCAGATTTCACAATTAAGGAAGCTTTGTTGTCCGGCTAGAATAGTATTATCCTATGCTGGGAGGGATCACTCCGGCCCTGACTATGTATATATCTCATTCCCCAGAACGGTGTAATGTGTGGATTTAATTTGAAGGTAATCCACGGATACCAACCTGTACCACTACCCGTATGAGGAAGGAAACTGTATGCTTGAATGCAAGAGCACCGCCCCAGTAAGTCTCCCTACTTTAATCTTTCCCAGTGTTTGACACGCGGCCCGCGTGTCACTGATTTTAATCAAAACTGTTCCTTCTATTAGAGTCCTAAGGAGCCCATGATGGCCCTCAAGTAGAAGGTTGAGACGCAGACCGTTTATAATTGTAGGTATTCCCTACTCACTGCTCATACTTTGATTATCGTCCACCACAGGCATCTAATGCTAGATTTATTGTTTTAGGTGCTCCTACTTCACTTTGTCCTGAGGAAGACCCCAACACGAGGCACGATTAATCCTTAACTGCAAGCGAGGTCGAAACGTAGACTACACCAACCTGTCACACCATAGGACCTAACGAATTGGATTAGTCTAACCTATGTGTGATGAAACTAGGGAACATGTGTACAAGCTAGAATGTAAAGGTCTACTGATTTTACTGTGATGGTATCAATGTCACACCACATTTACCCAGTCCCTCACGTACCCTACCACGCCTATACACTTCCTAACCTTCTTTTTCATTGAAAGCACTACTCAAATAATGATTTAAAAATTATGGGCCCGATTCACAGAACTAACTTAAGACAAAATCCTAAACTTACTACTTTTGGTATTCACAGAAGTTAGGATTTTGTCTTAAGTTTGTCTTAAGCCAGACTTAAGAGAAAATACTCATTTAAGTCTGTCTTAAGTCAAACTTAAGACAAAATCCTAACTTTTGTGAATACCAAAAGTAGTAAGTTTAGGATTTTGTCTTAAGTTAGTTCTGTGAATCGGGCCCTATGTTTATAACTTTGATTGTCAAAAGTTATTTTTCATGCAAAAAAAGTAATTGCGATCTATATGATTGAAAAATAAATGCAATTAGACTTTGAATCCTAAAAAGCTTTATGGTTCACTTTATCAATTAGGGTAATGAATGATGACACATGTATGTGGTGAACACCTGTATGGTTTGAATACAGCTTCACAAGGATAACTGTTTAGTAACGGCTCAAACTCGGACCACTTTTTTGTACTCCCTTTCGTCCTGGGACATGGGAGTACAGGCACGGCGCCTGCAAGAATGCGCTCATCCTAACAGAAAGACAGATGTGACCTTCAGTTTCCTAAGTTAGAATCAATGGTCTGTTCATAGCCCAAGGCAGCCTCTCTGGCTCTCGGTGTACAGTGTCAGGTCACGTGTTTTCCTAACCAATGAAAGAGTCACGAGAGGAGAAACCAAAATGGCGTTTGTTCAGTCTAAGCCTGATTCGAATGTATACATGGTTCGAGCGTATTTACAAGGGGCTTTACTAATAGAATATTTTAATATATTGGATACATTAGGCCAACATTATACTATATTGATTTATATTCCTTCAGTTCATTTCCTTAGATTCAGAATAAGACGCACGCCAGTCAAGAGCTTGCCATCCCGGGTGATTAACACCTCCTTTGGGTAATTAGCACTTCCTGGATGGCCCCTTGCGGTCTCCTAAGTAAGTTTCCTGCTAATTTACACGCAGCCATCCCCGGATAGCCTCCAAACCCTTAGTAATGTTGCTCCTTCTCTTTTTAGACTGCCACCACTAGACAGTGACTCTGCCTTCGCCAGACGTCTAGGTCTGGCAGCAACTCACACCACCCTAGCTACCGCAGGTCCTCGTAAACCTTGTGGCTCCTTCAGTAATGGACTCAGTGGTTGATTCTGTAATTCCAATGCTCTTGGTCAGTTCCGTGTTCATAACCTTGCAAGTCTACCATCCCAGATTCTTCGGCAAAGTTAGACGCCCCCACACACAGACTTCTGCCATGCCCATTCCCTGGACCCACAGAGCCTCGCTTCATTCCTCCGACCAGTAAGCACAGCACCTATACTTCCTCCCCCTGCTTAGCACTCCCTCATGGGTCTATCCCATCCTGACTCAGATGCACACCTCTGGCTAATCCCTAGCATGCTTTGCAGTACCCCAACCCCCTGCTCAACCTGACGTGTAAATCCATGTAATGAAATTGCTATTCATCAGCACCTGGCCACACCTTAAATACAGGCCAAACAATAGAGCTATCTAACTGTGTACGACTGATGTATGAAGAGTACCACATCTAAGACACTGGCCAATCAATGAAGCCATCCACTCGTGCACAACTTCCGTATGTTAATTGCTCCTAGGACCAAGGTTTTGAATTACTTTTCTCCTTCCCTTCGATTCTATTGCTCACATTCTCTCGTCTTGATGAAGATCTCACACTTATGAGATCGAAACGCCGTCAACCTCTCCAACCAAAACTCCATTCCTGCATTTAATTTATTTAGGAGTTTTGAATATTGTTTTTCTTGTTTTTTCAATGCGATGTAATGTTTTTAAATGTCACCAGCACTTCCCCACTTCACGCACTGTCACTTCCTATGTGAGCACTAGAACTATTACCAAGTATTCGATATTCCAATTATGCTGAATAAAAATGTGTTATCATTCCACATCACCTTGTGTCCTTAAAAATATTTGTCTTCCAAGTCCAACTGGAGCTATCTATTCAGATTAATACTACCCCTAATTTACTGGTAGCCCTGGCTACCAGAGTAACTTTTTGGCCTCCACTAGAACTTTGTTCTACACAACGCCTTATTTAGTGATACAGCTCAATAGAGGCTTAGAAATCATGACTAATGGCAACTCAAATCCCCTGATAGCCACTACCTCTTCTGAAGTTACAAGGTGGTCAGAATTAAACCCAGCGCTCTGTGGCAGAGTACAATTAGATAAATGTCATTTGCACCATGGTACAACTATGTTTTTACCATGCTTTTATTGGCATGAGACACACTACATAGAATTGAGGCAGAAATAAAAAGATTACTATAGGGGCCAACGAAATCCAGACTTTAATCTGGAATATTTTGGGCACATACCATTTGTGGAGGCTTCCGACTACCATGCATGCAACTGTACTATTAAACAAATCACCTGTCTCAGTTGATCCTCTGTTTACCCAAATCAATGCTTGAACCTGCATGTGATCACACTTGACGGCCACCTTCTCAGCTGACTTAAACAGACCATTTCCAAACATGATGAAGCACTGTGATCGCCTTTGAACATCAGCCCAATACCATTCTGCATGCAGTTGACCAAGACACAGTGTCGTAGACTCCTCCGTATAGACCCTAACATGTATACCTTCTATCACTCCTGGGGAAATAAGACTTTCTCTTACAGCACAAGTTATAGTTACTTGAGGTAACTGTAACTGATGAATTTATGTGCTTTTTAGTGTTTAAAATGTTAGTGTTTTGGAAAATTTCACCTAAATATAACGTTACATTCCCCTTTTTTTGTCGATTTTTAGGGTTTTTGCCACCAATTCCCTGCATGTAGCCAAAGCCAAGCTGCACACAGCATCCATTCGTGTGAAGTGTCGTGATTGGACACAAAGCCTGGCCTGTGTCCAGGCTCTGCGTGCAACCCCTGCATGCAGTCAACTCCATGCTGTGCATTGCCTTTGGCTGTGTACAGCAGGGGGTTAGCCACACAAGGCACTGCGACCAGCCCCCCAAAAGGCAGCTAATTCAATGCCTCACACAGCGCTCCTCACCCAAGCCTTATACGGGACCGGGGACCCCATCTCTCGAGCCTGAGAAATAAAGGGAGAGGAGCGAGTTACACACCCTGAGCCTAGATGCGCCTGAGGACTCCAACACCCAGAACTGAAATATACTTAAAAAGTCCTTTACATGCTCCCGAGACCTCATCCCCAGGGGCCGTCTTCTTTTTTTTACAGCCCCCGAGCCTATTTTGATCTTGGGGACCCTAGTCCCCTAGACCGTTTCTATTTCAAAGGGGATTTTGACTTCTAAGTCTCTCTCTGAGCCTATTATGGGCCCTCAACCCCATCCCCCAGGGCTCTCATTATTTTTACTTGGGTGCCCTGGTGCACACCCAGGGTCTCCGCCATGCACAATGATGGTGGACCCAGGGTCCCACAGCCCCATTCGGCTTCCGCATGCAGTGAGAGCTAGAATTACTTCTGCCGCAGGGAGCAGCTATTTATGTTGCTCCCTCCGACTGGAGCAACACCTTGATCATTTTCCCTGTCCCCATCAATGTTATTTATTATTTTTGTATTTGTTGGTTTGTGGTTTAACTCTTTTTACTGATATTTCAAGGGATTGTAAGGACGTTTGTGCACAAATTACCAAGGTTTTGGTATGACGTATGGCACAGGCATTATGTAAGTGACGGTTACAGAGAGCACCTAAATACTATGTCAATGTGAGCCTATCGGTGTACATCAAAGTGTGGTCTGTGTACTCGCCAGTGTACCGCCCCTACTTTCTGCTACCCTCAAGTATAAAAGGCTAAACCCTCCACCATCTGTGTTCACCATTAAGAGGAGCTCTAAAGGACTGAAAGTAAGAAAAGGGAAGGAAAGACTTCCCAGAAAACATCCTGAGATGACGAGTGAGAGAGTTTATTGTAACCTAATTTCCTATATGCATTCATTTACAGCTCCTAGGATCAATATCCGCTAAGGAAATATCTGCCTCTGCAAAATCAGGAGCTGTGGCAGAGGAAGTTCTGTCTTCAGTAAGGACTGTTGTTGCCTTTAATGGTCAGAAAAAAGCACTGGCAAGGTAAGTTTTGTTTTTCAAATCACAACTACAATATTTAAGAAAATGTGGAATGTACTCCTGTACTCTACACTTTAAAATCAATTGATCAAGGCGCTTGTAAGTGATAGTGTTTGAAAAGACTTTACAAGCAGAATAAATCATAATGGTAACACTCTAAATACCATTGTAAACAAAAAATAAAATGAAAATAAATCTAATATGCCGTATTTAAAGTTAAACTATTTTATATTTAGCCACTTTCTACTTCAACAGGGTCCAGCTCTCTCCAGGGATTTATCTTATAATGTGCTATGAAATGCTGGGACTCGTTGTTCACAGGTAGGCAGCTGGGAGCTGTTCTCCAGCTTGCACATGTCCCAGTGGCTTAGTGTGATCGCTAAAGAATACAAAATCAAACCAAAAAGTGTACACAATCGGCACCTTTAGACACAAGAAATTGACTGTCTCCTGCCAATAGAAGAATTACCAACTTAGCCAATAACCAGGTGTGAACCTCGATAAATATACAAAAGCCATGAATGCTACATGGCCGAGAACATATTTAAGTTTATGTATACATTAATAAATACATTAAATTACACGTAACAATTAAGCTCATGTCATTATACGCTATTAGCCTTGAGTACCTTAGCAAACATTCATAACTAAGCATTGACAAACTACGTGAGTTTGACTTCATTTTAAGTTCATATACCAGATCTAGTGACTTTGAAAATGCTTGTAAGAAAGCCGTTGTCCGATTAACAAAGCATGCTTACGCTACAATGATAATGCATTCTGTAGCACGGTATGTTATGCCTTGTAGACTTAGCTTGTCATAATGCACTTCTTTTTCTGGCACTCTTTTTATTCACATTAAAGTGTGTTCTGGTACTTGCTGTATATCTAATCCTATTATAAATGCAACCCTAAGAGTAAACTTACAGTTTATAAAGCACTTAGCAAGAAAGTGAAATGAGATAATAACCCAAAGGGCATATTTAGGAATTTTGTACGGCAGGGCAGTACAGCACGTCACCTTGCTATGCTGCCCTGCATCACAGGAAAAGGGCACGAATGTGCCATGTTTATCCAATATGGCGCATTCATGTCCTTTTCCCTTGCGCCGTTTTGGCAGCAGCACAGGTTGGTGCAAGGGTGCTTGTGTTGTATTGTTTTTGTGCAGGAAAGGACACCTTCCTGCCAGGGCCAAACTAGCCATAGCGGGTACAAGCATTTCCCCTTGAGGCTGGAATGGTGGGGGCTAGTTTTTCAGCAGTGATGACTACTTTTATTACTGGGAACTAGTGCTGCAACATCGACCCCCAGTATGAAAGGCAGTGGTGCACACATGTGCAACCCCCACTCCCCAGGAGGGGGCTGGTCTGACTAAATTGCCAGGGCTGCTTTGTGTTCCCAGTCTGGCCATGCTTCGGGCACAAAATAAATCCTGGAAGACTTTTTCTTTTTTCTATGTGTGCTGCAGAATGCCGCACACTTTAGAAAGAGGAAAAAGTTATCTTATTGGCACATTCCCAGTTTTATCAGGTTTGGTAAATCTGGAAACGTGCCAAAATCCATGGGAGGTAGCTGGGAACACCAATGGAACTCCTCCCATGTGCAGAATAATGCCACACAGCGATTTGCACTGCTTTGCGTTTCTCACATTTCTTAAGCCATTCAAAGCCACGCAATGTGGCTTTGCATGTCTTCAGTAAAATGGTTTGCATCACATTGCACTGCGCAAGAGTGATGCAAAACAGATAATAAATATGGCCCCAAGAGTCACTGAACATCTCATATCCCATGAGGGGTAGCGTTAAGGTCAGAGAACAGCATCTTACAATGAGCAAACTTTCTTCTACCTTGGCTGGGGTTATTTGTGCCCAAAATAAGCCACAATCTCCATTATATTTTGTGTCAATTATGTAGCATGACATTTTGCCTCAATTATATAGCATTGTTGCTGCTAATCACTGCCTCTTCTGCAAGGAGCTGGACTACTTTAAAAACATTTGTTCTCACAGTTGCACCACCTTACTAAATGTTCCAAAAATGCAGACTTTAACCAGCACTGATGGGGAGACTGCAACCCCTTGCAGTGCTTCTCAAAAGAGGTGTGAGGCTTTAAATGCACAGCACAGCACAGCAGAGTATAGACTAACTCATATGGTGAATTATATATAAAGCAAACACAAGGAGATGATGGACGGAGCGCTGAAACTATTCAGACACACTCCGCCAGTCAAAGATCTGGGTTGAATCCATCATCGTTCTTTAGCTCACTTCACCACCCCAGCTCAGACACAGCTATACGCAAATCAGTCTTGAACCTGGGCCTCATGGGAACAGTCCAGCCCGAAATGCCAAGCCTTGTCGTCCCTGGACCGGAAACAAGCATCCTCATACAGGTTTCGGGCTAACAGCCCTCATCAGCCAGGCTAGCTTGAATCCAGTGGCAAAGTGAGCAAGGAACCCACATCTGGGCAGAGCCTGCCGACTTAGGGCAAACAAAGCAAACACATGGAGATGATGGACGGAGCACTGAAACTTTTCAAACACTCACCCCCAGTCACAGATCTGGGTTGAAGCAAGACATGGATCCCTCGCTCACTTTGCCACTGAATTCAAGCTAGCCTGGCTGATGAAGGGTGTTACCCAGAAACCAGTCCCAGGATGCTTGATTCCGGTTCAGGGAAGACATGGCTCGGAAGTTCTGGCTGGACTGTTCCCATGAGGCACAGGGTTAAGACTGATTTGCAGCTCAGGGAAGACCTGGCTTGGCAGTTCGGGCTGGATTGTTCCCATGAAGTACAGGGTCAAGACTGATTTGCATATAACTGAGTCTGAACGGAGGGGGTGAAGTGAGCTAAAGAATGACGATGGATTCAACCCAGGTCAGATACTGGGGGTGAGTGCCAGAAAAGTTTTAGTGCTCCGTCCATCTTCTGCTTGTGTTTGCTGTGAAATATATATAGTCCAAAATAGATATCAAGGTGACTTATGCCTTTCTGAAATGGGCACAAGATATGCAGTATATGACAAGTGGTTACTTGTACACATCTGAATTAGTGGGTACCCATAAGAGCATATGATTTAGTAGGTATATTTCAAAATGTTTTCTTTCTTACACTCTGGCTTAGATTTGGAAGGTACAAATGCAGCAATATTCAATTGGTAATTCCACATATCCTACTTGTATTTGTTTCCACATGTCTTCTAATAAAAATGGTACCTCACTTGTGCATGTCGGTCAGTGCCTGCAACAGGAAACTGCTCAAAAGGCAACATGGATACATCATACTTTTCCACTCCAAACTGACAAGTTTTTTGCAAAGTGGCTAGCTGTGGTTGTTTGGACCTAGATCAGCCTGTCTCTAAAGAAGCATAGCAAACCTGTAAATTTTTGTAAAGTAGACAACCAGGGGAATCCAGGATAGGCTAACTTGTATGGCTCTCATCAGGATGTTTTATCCAGAATCCCTTGCAAACCACAAACATTCACAAAAAAACTAATTTTCCTCACATTTCAGTGATGGAAAGTTCTGGAATCTGTGAAAAGCCAAACACGTTCATCCACCTAGCATTCCCTTAGGTCTTCCAATAAAATTTAGTTAGGCAATATCATTTAAAGAACCTTTAGAAATTCACTGAAACAACAAAGGTTACAGGGACATTATAGTTAGGGTCATATTTCACTTGTACAAAACGATTGAAATCCAGAAGTTATAGCTACCTGAGCTAACGACGCCCCTGCAATGCACTGCTTATGACCTAACATATTACATCACTCATGACATGGTAAGTGACATCACTGATGACATGTCAAATGACATCACTCATGATATTACTTATATCCAGTGATTTTGTTTTCTAAATCTTACTGAGTGTTAAATATATATAGAAAATATATATAGTAAGGTACATAGCTGAAGGAGTGTATGTATGGGTGAGTCTGTGGGTGTGTATATGGTGTAAGGAAATAGTGAGTGGGTATGTGAGAGACTGTATACATGAGTGAGTTTGTGTATGAATATGTGAGAGGCTGTATGAGTATTTGTATGGGTGGGAGAGTAGGTGAAAAGTGGCTGTAAAAGTGAATAAGAGGATTAATGAGTAGCTGTATGTGTGAGGGTGCGGCTATGTCAGCTGCTGGAAATGGTGAATGTGAGACTGCATGAGTGGGTGAATGGTGGCTATGGGGGTACCTAAGTGTCTGTATTGGTGAGTAATAGGATACATGAGTGGTTGTCCAGGTACATGAATGGAGATGAAACTGAGCGTATCAGTTATTAACAGGGTGCTTGAATAAACATATGGGTGAGTGACTGGATATGTGAGTGCTTATTTGGTGAGTTACTGTGAGTGAGAATGTATGACTGCTTGTCTTAGAAACTATATATGTGAGTGAATACATATGTTAGTATATGTTTGGATATGTGTGTGTATGTGTGAGCCAATTTAGGAATGAGAGAGTGGCTATATGAGTGACTGTATAGGTGAGAGAGTTAATGTGTGAGTAGGTGTATGGCTGACTGACTCAGTGTGTCAGTCGTGTTATAGGTACATGTGCAAGTATGTAAATGTTTATATGTCTTGATGTGTGTGTGCCTTTATAGTTCAGTGAGTCGGTGCATTAGTGTCTGTTAATGTGAAGTTACTGGTTTGGTTACTGGGTGTATGGGTGAGTTTGTGTGAGTGCCTTGATTGATCAATGAGTAGGTGTGTGAGTGTTTCTATGGGCCTGTGAATGGAATGTCAGTTGTTGTGTGATAATTGGTGTATGGGATGTAGTATATTCAGTGCTGGACGCAATTTGCGAGTAGCGCTACGCGTAGCTACGCAAAGTGCACTTCACACTACGTGAGCTACGTGTAGAACTACGTGAACTGTGTAGTACCCTGTTCACACTGTGCAAGAGGCCATTTTCAATGATTGCACAGTGCTGACAAGCATCCGGCACTGTGCAATCATTGAAAACGGCATCTTGCACAGTGCGAGGTGTAGTTTTCTGCCGCTCTAATTGATTTTTACTCGAGCGGCAGCTTTCTCAATGCGGACTGGTAGTTTCTCATTATGAGCGGTCGCAAGAATACGCGACCACTCGCAATGAGAAACCTGACCTTCCCGTGTTGAGAATCTCGCCAGGAGGTTTATTTTCCATACTTGTGATCGGCAACTAGATGTTGCTCAGCGCGAATGAGGAAAAAGTCTCGCCGGGATGTCATTTTGCTTGCTTGCAGTAGTCAACTTGACGTTGAGGACCGCGAGCAAGCCAAAAATGACTGCTGCACTACGCTACACTGCGCGTGTTTGCACTGTGCTACGTGCAGTTCGCGTAGTGTGAAATAGCGCAAACTTCGCAAATAACGCAAGCGTAGCGCTTTGCCCAGGGTTAATATGGATATAAGTGGATGTGCAAGTGGTTCACTGGATGATGTCATCAGTGATGTCATTTGAGATGCCATCACTGATATCATCAGGGAGGTTGTTTGAGATGTCATGAGTGATGTCTCTGACCATGTCATGAGTGATGTAATATTTGTGGTCATAAGCAGTGCATGGGGGGGGACATGAATTATAGTTAGCTCAGGTAACTAAACTATAACTGCTGAATTTCTCTGGTTTTGTACAAGTCAAATGTGAGCCTGACCCTAATGTCCCTGTAACCTTTGGCTTTTTTAGTGAATTTCTAAGGGCTGTTTAAATTATATTTCCTAACTATAATGTACCCTTTGTTTTTTTCACTATATATGTTTGATTTTGTTGAATTATGTTGTACTAAAGATTTATTGAAGTGCAGCATATATGTTGATTTAGGATATATGTAATTAGGGTACTATACCCTGGATTGACTCCGAACGCACGTCCAATGGCCACCTCACATAAAAAGGATGGTGTTATACATATGAGCTTTCTAGTAATTGCGTGATGTAGAAATGGAATCAATAGTTTAAACTTTGGAGGTTGTGAATATTCATATTTTGGAAGCTATACTAGGTGATCCTCCATTACAGGGAAAAAACAACCATGGTTATACATACAGGCGAAATGATTGATTATATATACACTGTTGATTCCTGTATTTAAGTTTTTTTTATTTATTTCAATTTCTCTGAAGTAGAAACTGAAATTTATAGACTAGTAGTTGGTACATGTTAAAAGTTTGAAAGTCTTTTCACCTTTTTCATTGTGGTTATGCCCTGTGTGACATCATATTTTAAAACCCACAGGGACAGGCCCGCTGTCAGAAAGGCACTGAAAAAAATAAAGGTGAAAGTGATACTATAATTTGGTGTGGTAATACTATGGTGGCTTACATTAACAAATAACTAGGAATTCACAGAAAGAATTGTTAAAGTGACATTTTTGAAAGGCCTTGTGATACTATAAACAGTATTGTTTTAAAATCAAAAAAATACTGACATAATACAATTTTTGATTATTGAACTAACTATAACTTGCACTCTTACCATGACTGCTTATAACCTCACACATTCCATCACTCATTTCATTTGAATGACATCATTGAAAAAAGCAGATGGAGGAGCTTTGAGGGCAAAACGAGGAAGTTGCTACTGTATGTATGGCACTATATTCATATTTAAATCAAAAAAAGAAAAATACTCTTCACGCTCAAAAATTCAGAAAATTCTCCTTTAGATAAAAATTAAATCTAAAAATGTAATTTCAATTAGATTGTCTGGTCTCTTGCATTAGAAAAACTGTTCTTTGTGCTCAGATTTGTTATTTAGCACTAAACATTTAACAACTCATTCCATTATAGTATAAATTCAACCTGGAATGTTTGCCTGCCCTCTTGAAGGAGCTGACTCACTCGTTGGGAAGATGCTAGTTGCATTGGGAAGATGCCTCTCATACTCATGCCAATATGGTGCTTAAGTGCACCTTTTGTTACAAACTGTTCCCAAACTGGAGTATCCCTAGGCAAAATGATTTACTGGCGTAATCTTGGTACATGCACATACATTTTGAGGCACAAGAATACAAAAATAATGCAGATCACGCCATGCTATTAAAATTACGCCCAGGCATACTCACAAGCTGACGACAAACTTGTCTGGTGGCAGCTGGATTTTGCCGTCTTGAAACAGGTGTACCAGGCTAATTTTACAGAAGTCCTCACACCTTGGAGCTCAGAGTGAAAAAACTAAGGACTCAGGTTACCCTCCACTCAAAATGTGTTCAGCAACAAAACATGGTCCTAATCCTTGTAGGCGATACTTTCTAACATCACCTGTCTACAAATGTATGTGGATTTACTTAAATCTAACACTCACTATATTTCTTTCGACAGGGTGTGACTTCCTAATATCTTCTAAAAACCCCTGTGTGTCTACATGTGGCTGCGTGGCTATCATCCAGGCAATCTACTACATGTCCATAGAAAAATGTGTGTGTGGAAGGAAGGAACCTCACGGGAGGAACCACCAGGGAAGTGCTGACTGGTACTCGTCAGTTTGTTCATCTCATCATCATTGGCTCCTTCCCACCATAAATGAAATAAATTGCATGTAAATATGATGTAAAAGGGAAAATAATGATAAACAACTCAAAAAGGTGATTCTACCTAGTTACATTCATGTGCACCTAGCCCCCTGGGCACAAGAACCGCTATTCGGTGCTCTACCCTATCTAAAAGTGGGTTAGATATCCCTAGCTATATGATATTCTTTATTCTGTGCTGGGTATCTACTCCTATTAAAACCTACACTCTACAGTTGAGCTTTGTTTTATTCCATAAGAAGCCAACATGTTTCGTTGACTATATATCTTGGTCGGCAACTTCTTCAGGGCTGGGGGTTTCCTTTGCCACACATTACAGGATACTTCCAGTATTTAAATCTGCAGACACATAGACACACACCAACAAAGATAAAAACATAAAGTGACACTGATAAATATGTTGCCCATTTTCCAAACGATTGTTTGATGTACCAACTGTATTCAGGACATGCTGTGTTTACCTTCACGAGGGTGCCTGTCGGCATACCTGTGATTCCTCATATGCTAGTTTTAACCGTTAGTCCCACATCGTGTGGTACGGTCCCTGTATGTCATCCTAAAAAACATGTCGTATATCGGGTCAGTTTTCTACTTGTGTCTAAGCATGGGCGGAAAATCCGTTCCGCTCGCGGATTTTGTGGATTTTCGGTAAATTCGCAATCCGCGAACTCTCGCGAATTTACCGAAAATCTGCAAATTCGCACACAGCGGATTTTTTTTCTTGGTGATACAATATTGCGGTGTGCGGCATTCACTTACCTTCATTCAGCGTTTGCCGAGTTGTTTTTCTCGATATTTTGCGAGTGCTGCGCCATTTTGGATCTTGCTGCGGGATCCCGCGGGAGTTTGGCGACGCATCGCAAGAGTTCGCAATTGCGAACATGTAGGTGCGGCGGGCAGCAACAATCTCGCACTTGCAAAATTACAAAATTTGCAATTCTGCACAAGAAATCCACTAGCAAGCAGCATAGACCTTCTGAAAATGATGATTTTATCAGAATAACTCCTCAGGTTGACATTTGCCTGCACTTTTTTGGATTTGAGGCCTTTTGACTTTCTTTGGATCACTTTTGGATTAGAAATCAACTTTCACAAGTAAGTTTGTTTGGGGCATTACAGTTGCTGTTCTGCAGAAAAACGAGTTTTGCAAAACTGAAAGCACTCAGCAGGTGCAAAAGTTCACTCATCATTAGTAACCATTCCCTGTAGTACTTCCTTAGGGGCCCCTCCAGAGTTCAGTTGCCTATGTTTGTTTGGGGCATTACAGTTGCTGTTCTGCAGAAAAACGAGTTTTGCAAAACTGAAAGCACTCAGCAGGTGCAAAAGTTCAAACTCATCATTAGTAACCATTCCCTGTAGTGCTTCCTGACTGGGGCCCCTCCAGAGTTCAGTTGCTAGTTGCAACAATTCTATGACCCTGCTCTGACCCTCACAGCAGGCTCATAGAATAGCTACAAGTAGGCCACAAAGGTCCTGGAAATAAAATTGCACTGCAACAGAAAGCAAATTACAGATAAGGAAGCAGGTGCCAGACTGGAATTTTAAAACAGTGACACATTAATAAATCAACCCCAAATTAATTCATGTCAGTTGAAGCAGGGCAGGTGTGCTTGCTTTTCCCCCCCATAATCTACAGTGATGAACCAGAGGGTGGCATTGATGTACCAGAGGGTGGCATGGGTGAAACAGAGGGTGCTGTGAACCTGTAATGATGAACCAGACGTAGAAACAACATAGTCGTGACCGTTGCGAGCCGACAAGTAAGTTCGCAATTGCGAACTGGTACAAAACCCTCGCGAACTGGCAGAAACCCTTGCGAACACAAAAAAAACGCGAATTCGCGGATTTTGCGGATTGCGAGTTCGCAAATATGCAAATTCGCGAACGCCAGATTCGCAAAATTTGCCCATGCTTACTTGTGTCCCCATTGGTTGCTTCCTCCCCTCAGTGTCACGTCTCCACTCAGCACTTTAAGTAATTGCCCAGCCTCGCCCGCTACGCGGATGCCATTATACCCGTGCTATTAGTTTTGTCGTGAGTCAGGGTTTGCTCGCACTCATCATCTAACACACTCGCAGCATATGCACGCCAGCCCCTGCATCTTTCTGCCCTGACACAGCTGCACTGGCATAGTGCGCGAGCCTACCTCACACAGTGCATCTTACCGTCACCTTAGTCGGTCCTAACTCGTATCGGGCTCCCGTTCCCGCTGCATTCTGCTCTATTTGCAATGGTTGTGCTTAGGCGGACGGACATTTATAGTTTTTGGACTCTCGCGGAGCCTACAAATGTGGCCCTGATGTCAAGGGACCACATGTATACTGTCTTAGTGGATTGAATAAGACGTGTCACTGAATGAATCAGTTCACACATATCCTACCCCTTACACTTTCCCTCACGTCACCCCCTCCCCGTTGTGAATGTGGGCACACACACTGTATATAAAGCAAATGTATAAAGAATACTGTATCTATTGAATAGGATATATGCAATCTTGAAGTAAAATCTTTTTTGCATCTAAAAACGTTGTTTTTGAATTTATGAATACAAATGCTATGAATTTGTAAATTTCTTTCTGGTCTCGGGACCCCTTCCTTTCTTTCCATAGGCGGACGCTCAAGCGTGCCACGTCATCACGTACGTATGCATGTCACGTGACCCGGTGCCCACTGGCGGCCATCTTAGAATATTAAAAAATAGCTGCAGTCTCTAGTGTACTTGCCTTTTTATTCTATTAATTTATTCCAGCTCGTTTAGAATGAAACATATTCAAATAAAGGACTTATTATGTGAGCCTAACCCTTGGAGACTCAGCCACTAGCATGTATGTGAAGTTTTGCCTCCAGTACTGATACTGAAGGGGCCCAAGTGGTATATCGTTATTGTTTTAACTGTCTATTCCCCACTGTAATTAAATAGTGTATGCTGTTCTCCACATGTAATGTACTTCAAATTTTAGCAATATAACAATTCTGTCATCCTGAAACACCTCACTCATAGGGAATAGTGTAACACAGTGATTATTGTTCGTAATAAGTCTCAGATCTGCTATAATGTTGCACAGCCCCTATCATGGCCCTATAGACCTCTATATGTGTCCATGTTCTTATTGCATACACTCGGAAGTGTGTTGGGTATAGGCCTCTTCTGTCCGCTTGTTCCTGGTAAATCCAACGGGCTTCTTTAATTATCAGCCTGTTCTCAATATTGGTTGGGTCTCCCCAGATTTTTTCTAGGACTACCCATCAAATTTCTCTGGGTTGATCGACTGGACTGGATCATGCTCAAATGTTCCTGTATGCAGATCTTCACCTTTCTCGTTGTTAGGCCAATATAGTGTAGACCACATGGGCACGTCAAGCGATAAATTATGTTGGCCGTGTTGCAATTGGTTAAGCTGTTCAAATGCCAAGTCCTTCCATTCACTAGTTGGACACTCTTGTTTTTTTCAGTTAGCCCACACATGGAGCATCCTCCACACGGATAATGTCCGGCTAGTGTATCTAAAGCTGGTGAGTCGTTATATACCAGCATACCCCAGGAAGCCACACTGGTGGCAGCAGCGCGAGCACTGGCGGCAAGTGCGTGGTTTTATGACACACCGCAATCTTTTGTCCTCCAATGTTTAGAACTAGCCCTCACTCGCAACTACTTCCAGTACAAAGACCAGCTGTACTTACAGACATCCGGGACTTCGATGGGGGCTACATTTGCCCCCAGTCTTGCCTGTATTTTTGTTGGACAATTTGAAAGACACTACATCGACCATCCATCAACTCCTTACCAGAAGAATATTTGTCGCTGGAAAAGGTTTATCAATGATGTTTTATGTGTGTGGGAAGGCACTGAAACAGAGCTACAAACATTTTTTATGTGGCTCAACAACCTGGATCAGTGTCTTAAATTCACCTGGCACTATAGCAGGGAGACAGCAGTGTATTTGGACCTTGACATCGTGGCCCAAAACCATCAACTTACCACACATGTCCATAAGAAGCCTACAGATAAGAACTCCCTGTTGCATTATGAGTCATTCCATCCTCGAGCACTCAGGGATAATTTACTGGTAGGACAATTCCTCCGATATCGGAGAAACTGCAGTACCAGCGAGAAGTATGTGGAGTTAGCCAGTGACCTGGTGAAGAAACTGGAAAATCGTGCCTATCCTAAAAGAGTCGTGAAGTCAGCATAGAAGAGAGCACTCAATACACAGAGGGAAGCACTACTGGAGAGAACTACTAAGGATAGAGGTGAATGTTTACCTTTGGTCACTACATGTGACCCGTTATCTAGGATTCTACAGATTCTTAGAAAACACTGGCATTTATTCAGTACTAGCCACTTCAAGATGCCTCCTCCGCGGTTCGCATTCAAGAGATCCCAAAACTTGAAAGATAGATTGGTACACTCACGTACTAGACAGGAGGCACCAGCTTTAGATACAAAGTCAAGTCAAAAAGTGCTTTATTCGAGTTGTTACTCATAAAAGCATATTATACACAAGAGTTTAAAAACAAATTAAATTTACAATCCAGCACATTGACGCAACACTATAGGTTACATATAAAAATTCATTCGGTTAAAAGAAGAATTAAAACATTTGATAAAAATACTTTTCAAGATGAGAAACGCTGGAGTCTAAAAGCAATTATACAGATGCAAAAAAACAATTATCAAGACAGAGAATAGTTGGTTAACTAGCAGTCTCTATCTTGATACATGGTCCTTGATAGATAAAAAGCAGTAATGTCAAATTCATGGGGGCCAATTTGTCACACAGAGAATAGTTATTTAACTAGCAGTCTCTGTCTAAATTTTTGGGCAGAGAATAGTTATTTAACTAGCAGTCTCTGCCTGAGCATCCATGCCCAACCCAGATATTTTGCTGTAGCTATCAGGATCCAAGAAACTTGAGTCGTACAAATGATTCGCATAGCTACTGAACTACTTGATGTCCCAAGGGTCCTACACATAGGAGCTAACCATACTCGTCTTGGAATAGCATATGATCCGCATGAAAACAGAAAGTGACCCAGAGACTCATCCCCCAACCCACATGCTGGGCAGCTGCTACTTCCACCTGAACCCCATTTAGCTGTCAATATTTTTATAGGAAGTGCACCAGCTCTCAGTTGGAATAGGAGCTTCCTGTCACCTGGTTTGGAGATGATATCCCAATATGGTTCCAAGACTGGATACATTTTGGCCTCAAGAAAATGCGTAGACATGGACCCAGAGCTTGAAGCATTTAAAGTTTTAGTAACAATCCATTCCCAAAAAATATCTTTTAAGACACGCTTAGAAGGGAAAGATGTCCCAGCAGGGTCCTGCCATAAAGAACTCAACCCTAGCTCAAACAATATAGATTTCAATAATTTAAGCCAGCTTATCTTGTGAAAGCCATCAGCTTTGATCACATCCACAAAACCCGCGGCATAATGTGAGAGCTCAGGAGTGGTCCAGAGTCTGCGCCAATACAAGATCGGGCGTAATCTGGCCAAGTCCTTGATTTGTTTCCTTCCTAGATCGTATCGGAGAGGCAACAACGGAGTACTTTTAGGTGTACCGGTAAGAGTTCTTAAAAATTTATTTTCAGAGGCTTGCAGGGATGTAAGATTTTCAAAGCCCCACATTTCAGCGCCATAAAGTGCAGACCCAATAGCCTTTGCTTCATATACCAATAAGGCTGGTTTAACAGGTTTGGTTAGCGATTTCCTGTGTTCAGAGTTAATTGTGCCAGCTATTTGTTTGTGTCGCAAAATAGCAATATTTATATGCTGGCTCCACCTATGGTCATCAGTTATTTGGATACCTAGGTATGTGAATGATTTAACTAACTCTAAAGGCCCTCCACTCATCATAATTTTGGACTTAAAGCTACGCTGCGGCTTGAAGCTCATTAGTTTAGTTTTCATAGTATTCACCTCCAGTCCATGTTCCCCACAAAAGTTCTCAAAAATTGTCAGAGCACGCTGTAGTCCACTAGGGGTTTTTGATAAAATTAGCGTGTCATCCGCAAACATTAGTATGGGGATTTTTAGTCCTGCAAGAGAAGGAGCATCAACATTCGCAGTTACCAATCGAGAAACTACCCCGTTTATAAACAATGTAAATAGAGTAGGAGCCATTGAGCACCCTTGTCTGACCCCTTTTTCAACACGGAAATCAGGAGTGACCATCCCGTGACCGCCCCACTGAATGTTTGCATAGTTAGACTCGTGGAGGCGCAGTATCAGGGTTAGTAGCTCATCGGAAACCCCCAAGCTATGCAAGACCTGCCACAGTTTTGCACGTGGGACCAGGTCGAATGCAGCCCGCAAGTCGACAAATGCCGCAAACAGGCTACACCCCCCTAGAACCACGGTTTTCCACTGTAATAATTGGAAGCGGAACACTTGATCGATCGTGCTTGTTGCCCTTCTAAAACCTGCTTGGAATGGAGATAGAATATTAAAATCCTCAGCCCAGTCGAGGAGCCTATTGACCACCACGCGACCCACGATTTTTTGCACAGTGTCAATAAGGCTAATAGGCCTATAGTTACAGGGCTGAGCTCGGTCCCCCTTCTTATACACGGGGATAATAACTGCACCCCTCCATGAATCAGGGACATCTGCTCCTTGAGCAATTGAGTTTATAAGCAAATGTATATATTTGCACCAGCGTTCACTATCATTTAAGAATATATCAGCGGGTACTCCATCTTGTCCTGGAGCTCGCCCGCGCTTTACTGTACAGATTGCAGACATAATCTCTTTATAGTTAAAATTGTCATCTTCAAAAAACTTCATAGCTGTACTGTCATCAACTGAGACCCGGGTATTAAGAGTGAATTGCGAACTAAAGAATTTAACCCATGCCTCCTGTGAGACGTTATTACTTGGTGACTCTTCAGCTCTCTCAGAACCCCATTTTACAATATTCCAGAATACTCTGGAATCCTTCCTGTCACTGGCCATTTTCAGTTTGCACCAGTGTTGCTCGTCCTAATCTTTCTTAGCTTTAGCAATGCATACTTTATATTCTTTCCTGGCTAGAGAAACAGACACACAGTCTCGCTTCTTGATTGCCCGGCCAAGGTCGAGTCTTGCCTTCCTACAATCAGAGTTATACCATCTAGCATCTTTTCTGGTAATAACCCCCTTATGTTTATCAGGTCTTAGAAAGTGCGCCTTGATCTTACCAAAGAGGGTATCATGAATTTTGACCACTTCACCCAGATCCTTAGGAGAGGCATTAGCCAGTTCCATAGCTAGAATGGCTTGATCAGTTTCACTGTTAATAATATCAATAGCCTGCTGATTTCTCGCTACAGTGTCCCAACGTAGCCTACGCATATTGTTCTCGGGGATAATGGGCGGAGGGACGAATTCATTCATGCAGCTAGAGTTTGATTCAGCAGGCCACCATTTGTGAGTCACACTTAGGGGGTTATGGTCACTCTCAGATCTTATGATGACTTCCATATCACAAAGGGCAGGCCACAGATGCAAACTGCAGATCACATAGTCAATTCGACTTTTGTGCCGCCCATTGTCGAAAGTTGGTGAGCCAATTCTATCCCCAGCTGTTCTCCCGTTCATAGCTCTCAAGCCTTTTTCAAGGCACAGTGCATTAATAGCTATAATGTCCTCTGTCCAACGGGAGACTGGTTTCAGTTGTAGTTCAGGGATGCCCCAAAAGGAATCCTCATCAGCACCAGTGAAAGCATCTCCCACAACCAATGGCTCAAACGTCCTATTAAGGTCTCCTGTTATAACGATGTTATTTTTAACGGAGTGCTCCTCGATGAGGTCGGCCAAGGTTAGTAATGTTTCAGATCGACCTTTGGAACTCCTAATATAAATATTGTAAATATCAAGTGACCCTGTTCTGTCATTAGAGATCCTAATAAGCTGGATATCATTGTGACCAGTAGCTATATTTTTAACTGAGAAATTTATTGCTTGTCGAATCCAGATAGTAAGCCCCCCCATAGGTCTACCTTTCGGACCCTTGACAGCTGACACATAAAAATTCAAGTAGCTTGGTACAAAGACAGGGTCGCAGGCCCAAGTCTCCTGGAATATACAAATATCAAATTGGGTGACAAAGCCAAGCCAGTCCCCACAATCGAGCTTGGATGTCAAACCAGCTATATTCCAGCAGAGTAGGTTAGCAACTCCAGACAAACGACCCTGGCGTAAACCAGGAAAAGAGTTTAATACACAAGCCTCACCCTCTGGTTGGACAACCAAGTTATTCGACAAATCATTGGTAAGGCAATTAACATTCTGGGTAGATAAGCTATCCGAATTTTGATCCCCATTTGCTAGTGGTACCTGACTTAGATTTATAGAGAGTCAATCACAGGCATCAAGATTGGAAAGGGCTGAAAATCTATTCTCTAGATTTAGACCCCTCTCTGGTTGCTTCACTTCCCTCCGCCCTTTTGTTGGGACAACGTTCCACTTAGTCTTTAGCATTGTTTTATTAGAGACCCTCCCACTACACTGATAGAAAAAGTCTAAAGTGAGTGGAATGATTTCAGTCGATCTCCGCTGCGGAGGTAGAAGGTTGGGTAGAATATTGGCCAAAACCTCTGGGTCAGAAAAATGTAGGATGACGCAGTCACCCATAAACTTCTTTGTACTATTACCTATCCACCTCACCCTTCTAGCCTTTACTATTTCGTCAGCCAATTGGTGCCTACCCCTAGGAGTTATTACCATGTTATTTGTTAACCAATAAAGTGCTTTAGACAATAGGGATGAGGTAGATTCTTCCTGACCAGACTGTAAAAGAGGAACATTGGCTAAAACCAAGACCAATGGAGAGGCCTCAACTATCAACTCTACCGAGCCATTTACAGATTCTGGGGCGGAGGATGCATCTGAGGGAACATCTTTATTCTCTGCACTATCTAAAATGGATATCAAGGGAGCCACCAAAGGAACTGTTAGTGAGGAAGCCCCACCACCCACCAAAGAAGAAGAGGCCTTACTGGACTCAGCCCTACTAGAAACAGCATCTGGTAGTTTGCCTACTTCAGATAAGGTTTGATTCAGTAAACCCCCAAGGCGATTCACTTCCTTAGTGAGTTTATCAATTCTGCCTAACAGCGGATTAACAATGTCCTTTATCTTAGTGTCTATCATACTCAGTAAGTTCTTAAATTGACCACTAGTAAGAGACATAGTAACGTCATCCAGAGTGACATCTTCTTCCCTTGCGGATTTGCTAGGGGGCGATGCAATCTTTTTGCGGCTTGATCTGAGCCCAAATCGTTTCGGCTGTGGCTGTGGCTTTTTAGCCCCTCTGGTGGATCGTGGAGCGGGCACCGGAGTGGGGGCTTTGTCCTCGGGTAGTTGTTGTTCAGTCTCCGTCTCACTCTCGCTGTCTAACTCAATCAGAACCGACCGGTTCATTATAGCAATATCAGCTTGGTCAGATTCACTTACAGGTGGACAGCAGGAGGTAGGTTGCTCCGTGGACTCGGCAAAAGCTAAAGCCGGCGAAGTTGGTGAACCCAGGGCAGACGGTGAACTCAGGCCAAGCGAAGATCTCCTGTCACTATTAATTTTGGCAACTACCTGAAAGATATAGTTGTCCATAGTGTTTTTTGCAGGGGATAACTTTTTGCCGGGCATAATTCACTAACAGACAATGCTTTTCATAAGCACGGGGTAAACAGGTGCTCCAAGAGGCAACAATTCAATAAATAACCCCCAGCTATAACACAGGCTCACCTCCTTGAATCAGGTTTTCTATTTCTAGCAGAGTAACGGGCCCAACCCAACCTTGGCCAGCCTCGGACGGCCCGCCCTTTGTCCGGGCTTCGTCCGGGCGTCCCGCTCGCGTCCCGCGACGCGGAGGGAGCAGCGTTTTTCTAGCGCCTCCGGGCGCGATGACCCCGCTGGAGTGGATCCGGGTCGCTGGGCAGGCTGGGAGTTGTAGTCTCCCTCCGCTCGGCGGCCGCTAAGGTAACAACAGCGGCGGCGGGAGGGAGACCGGGCACAGCAAAGCAGGGAGAGAGGTCAAGTCAGGGACGACCAGCAGCTAAGAAGTCTCCACTCGAAGAACAGAACACCCGCTCTGCCGAGGGAGCAGCGTTTTTCTAGCGCCTCCGGGCGCGATGACCCCGCTGGAGTGGATCCGGGTCGCTGGGCAGGCTGGGAGTTGTAGTCTCCCTCCGCTCGGCGGCCGCTAAGGTAACAACAGCGGCGGCGGGAGGGAGACCGGGCACAGCAAAGCAGGGAGAGAGGTCAAGTCAGGGACGACCAGCAGCTAAGAAGTCTCCACTCGAAGAACAGAACACCCAATCATCGAAGAACAGAACACTAGCCGGACATTATCCATGTGGAGGATGCTCCGTGTGTGGGCTAACTGAAAAAACCAAGAGTGTCCAACTAGTGAATAGAAGGACTTGGCATTTGAACAGCTTAACCAATTGCAACACGGCCAACGTAATTTATCGCTTGACGTGCCCATGTGGTCTACACTATATTGGCCTAACAACGAGAAAGGTGAAGATCCGCATACAGGAACATTTGAGCACGATCAAGTCCAGTAGATTGACGACTAGACTGGTTGAGCATTACAAGGAGTTGAAATATCAACCCAGAGAAATTCGATGAGTAGTCCTAAAAGAAATCCAGGGAGACCCAACCAATATTGAGAACAGGCTGATAATTAAAGAAGCCCATTGGATTTACCAGGAACAAGCGGACAGAAGAGGCCTGAATGACCTTATTGAATGGAATAAGGTAATCACACGGTGATGATGCCATACCAGGAGGGTTCTCCTGAGCTAATTGTTTGAACACGTCGTAAATATTCAATATCTATACCCAGCACACTTCCGAGTGTATGCAATATGAACATGGACACATATAGAGGTCTATAGGGCCATGATAGGGGCTGTGCATTATTATAGCAGATCTGAGACATATTACGAACAATAATCACTGTGTTACACTATTCCCTATGAGTGAGGTGTTTCAGGATGACAGAATTGCTATATTGCAAAAATTTGAAGTACATTACATGTGCAGAACAGCATACACTATTTCATTACAGTGGGGAATAGACAGTTAAAACAATAACGATATACCACTTGGCCCCCTTCAGAATCAGTACTGGAGGCACACATCACATACATGCTAGTGGCTGAGTCTCCAAGGGTTAGGCTCACATAATAAGTCCTTTATTTGAATATGTTTCATTCTAAACGAGCTGGAATGAATTGATAGGATAACAAGGCAAGTACACTAGAGACTGCAGCTATTTTTTACCATTCTAAGATGGCCGCCAGTGGGCATCGGGTCACGTGACACGCATACGTGCGTGATGACGTGGTACGCTTGAGTGTCCGCTTAAGCCTAACCATTGGGAATAGAGCCGAATGCAGCGGGAACGGGAGCCCGATACGAGTTAAGACCGACTAAGGTGACGGTAAGATGAAGTGTGTGAGGAAGGCTCGCGCACTATGCCAGTGCAGCTGTGTCAGGGCGGAAAGATGCAGGGACTGGCGTGCATATGCTGTGAGTGTGTAAGATGATGAGTGCGAGCAAACCCTGACGAGCCACAAAACCAAGTAGTACGGGCATAATGGCATCCGCGTAGCTGACGATGCTTTGCAATTACTTAAAGTGCTGATTGGAGACGTGACAGTGAGGGGAGGAAGCAACCAATTGGGACACGAGTAGAAAACTGACCCGATATATGACATGTTTTTTAGGTTGACATACAGCGACCGTACCACACGATGGGGGACTAACAGTTAAAACTGGCATATGAGGAATCACAGGTATGCCGACAGGCACCCTCGTGAAGGTAAACACAGCATGTCCTGAATACAGTTGGTACATCAAACAATCGTTTGGAAAATGGGCAACATATTTATCAGTGTCACTCTATGTTTTTATCTTTGTTGGTGTGTGTCTATGTGTCTGCAGATTTAAGTATCCGGTAATGTGTGGCAAAGGAAACCCCCAGCCCTGAAGAAGTTTCCGACCAAGATAGATAGATAGGCAACGAAACATGTTGGCTTCTTATGGATTAAAACGAAGCTCAACTGTAGAGTGTAGGTTTTAGGAGTAGATACCCAGCACAGAATAAAGAATATCATATAGCTAGGGATATCTAATCCACTTTTAGATATGGTAGAGCACCAAATAGCGGTTCTTGTACTCAGGGGGGTAGGTGCACATGAATGTAACTAGGTAGAATCACCTTTTTGAGTTATTTATCATTATTTTCCCTTTTACATCATATTTACGTGCAATTTATTTCATTTATGGTGGGAAGGAGCCAATGATGATAGGAGGAACAAACTGACGAGTACCAGTCAGCAGTTCCCTGGTGGTTGCTCCCGTGAGGTTCCTTCCTTCCTTCCTTCCACACACACATTTTTCTATGGACATGTAGTAGATTGCCTGGATGATAGCCACTCAGCCACATGTAGACACACACAGGTTTTTAGAAGATATTAGGAGGGCACACCAAGTCGAAAGAAATATAGTGAGATTTAAGTAAATCCACATACATTTGTAGACAAGTGATGTTAGAAAGTATCGCCTACAAGGATTAGGACCTAATTTTACAGAAAACCAAAGGTTCCGTGCTGCAAAATGAGATGTTGGCTGTGAGAAAATAATTAAAGATTGCTGGTAGAGTTTCACTAATCACTGGCTAGTTCACAGGCTAAATCTGGCACCTCCACTGCCACGTCCTCAGACCATTTGTGGACCTGAGAAAACTCAATCTAAAGAACAAGGACATGATGAAAAACGACTCTTTACTCCTGATGGAAGAAGAGGACTCACACAAGTACTCAACGACTCAATGGCTCCTAACTACCGTTGACACCCATGGACTGAAATGAATCTCCAAGGGTCAAGTGGATGGCCTTCTATTTTTCTTATTGAAGGACTTAAAAAGTTGACCTTAGAGGGTCCCAGCTAACTGCTGAATATCGGACCCTGCAGGTGACCTAGCTGCAGAGAAACCTGGTGCCTAGCAGCCTGCCCTTAAGCAGATGAATGCATGACTGACAAAAACACATTTTCCCATACCACTGAAAAAACAGAGACTTGGGGCCTGATTCCAAGTTTTGGGGGAAGGCACCACTGTTGCTTTTAAGGCCGCCTTCCCGCCCGCTGCCTTGACGGTTTGACCACATGATTACAATCCTGGTGGGAACTCCGCTACAAGACCACTGCTGGACCGTCACCACCTCTGACACGCATGCTACTGCATCGATGGTGGGAAAGCCAGAGACAGGATTTGGAGGCAGTCGCACTAAGGTTCACGCCATCTGGATTATGATCTGCCCTTCCACCGAACTGTTCATGGCAGCACACCGCCATGCAAAGTCATCTGAAAGGCACAAAAAAGAAGTGAAAGCTCACATTTTTGGGGGGTTCCACTTCAGAATCTGTGTTGGATGCCATTGTCCAGATCCATCCTGTTCTGCTGCTACTAGATTGCACTGCGATGCTCTGCAGCCAAGTTGTCACAGATGCAAAGGTAGGCTTAACATGCAACAAAAAATACATTACACATGACCTATGTGAGCATTATGACTCATACACAATATATATGTGTGTGTTTCAGATATACACATGTTTACTTACCTATCTCTCCAGCAGCGAAGCATCACTCCTTCGTGATACCACCTCCAAGAGACTGTCAGCCAATCTGAACGTAATATGGGTGGTGGGAGACCACCAAGCCAATAGTCTTCTTGGAACCACTGCCACGGTGGTACAGCGGTGAGACTGACAAACTTGTGATTAGGCCCTTAGAAATGTTTTTGATCTTTGGAGGATAGGGGGAAAGTAAATGAGGTTGCATTTATAAAAGGTAAGAAAATCAGTTTCATCCCACTCAGTTCTTATTATGCTGTGCTGAAAACTGGGTCAGTGGGACCACACATTGCTGGCACCTGGTGTTGTGGAGCCTTGACTATGTCTGAATGCTAAACTTTGAATTGGGACCAGGTGGTAAATATATCTGACTCTCTGAGCAACTTTACTGGCTATGCAATCCAGTTTATTCTACTCTAAACTTTTGACTTTTTTATTAGCTCAACAGTGATGTATCGGATTCAGATTTACTTTATTGTACAGTTAATTAAAACTCTCAATATAAAACGTACATCATTAAAATCATTATAAACTTAAAAACGCAAGTTTTGTTAAAGGAAAAAGGTATTTAAAACCATATTAAGTTATCATTCTCGATTACAATGTCTCTAACCCGCTTGTGAAATTGAAAGTGTCAGTCAATGTACTCTGCGTGCTTTGACTTGGCAGGACCTTGGCAGACTATTTCTTCATTGGCGAGTTGTTACATGCTGTTAATCACTGCGCGATGTGGTTGGGTAAGTCTTGTAGACACAATGTCAAAAAACTTCGTCAGTCTACAATTTAACTGGACCTCTTCAGGTTTGAAGCATATCATCACAGCTTGCCTGAGCTTGTTACACCTTTTTGATTCCAAAGTGATCGAAATAGGGTGTGCCTTATGTCTATCAGGTTAGGGCAGATGCAGATTATGTGGATTAAATCCTCATTTCCTGATTTGCAAAGACGGCAAAGATGTTCGTCTGGCCTCCTTTTCCATGGTGCCAAGTGAGGTAGAATTGGTAGAATTCCAAAACGCAGGTTTAGAAATGTATCTTTTGTCTTCCGCGTGAGGCCCATTTTCAAATATTCATGCGGTTTCAGGGCATTGTAATCTTTCAGCACGGCCCATCTATGTGTCCTCTTGGCCAGGGTTTCTTTATCTTCGATAGATGATATTAGTTTAGTGACTTTTGTCACCACCTATTTGAAACTATTGTTGTCAGCTGATGACTCCCAAAGGCTAGTTACGTCCAGATATTCCAATGAGTTTAAAAGGTATTTCTTAGCGGGTGAGTTTGATCGTATTGACAGTTCTGTCCATAAATGAGCGTTTAGGGTTCCTTGTTCCGCGCCTTTGATTTTGCGCCAGCATTTTATATAAGTGCCTTTTCTCTCTACCATTTGTTTTTGGATACCAAATTTGAGGCGAATTTGTTCAGAAAACACATAATTTGGCAGACGGAAGATTGCCCTATATGCTCTGCTGATTATTTTGTCTAGGGCATTAGCGTCCTTCCCTTGCATGGGTTCGCTTCCGTATGTGAGCATAAGCTGGAGGCGTGCTTTAATCACCTGTAGGAGGGGTCAAATGATCGATCAGGGAGAACCTTTTGTAACTGCTTCATTGAGAAACGAAAAGTAGTTCCCTTCCGTGCTATAGCCTATAGCTGGGGTTTGAACGAGCCTCTGCTGTCTAATAATACGCCAAGGTATTTATAGTTGGTAACTCGGTCCAGCCTTTGTCCATCCAAGGACCATGCCAGTTTCTTTGATTTGTTGTAATTCACTGACATGACTTTAGTCTTGTTTAAGTTAATCTTCAAAGCGTTTTTTATTGAAAATTGATTGGTAGTGTCCAAGAGATGTTGCAGTCCAATTGGGGAACGGCTTACCAAGACCAGGTCATTGGTGTAAAGAAGGTTTGATAGCGAGATGTCTCCCAGCCGTGGCGCGTGTGAATTGGTTTTGTCCAATTCTCCGGGCAAGTCTGCAAGGAAAAGATTAAACAACATGGGAGCAAGGACGCATCCTTGTTTTAGACCTTTAGTGGTGTTAATTTGTCTGGATACGTGCGTCCCGCTACCAAGTTTGATCTTGACCCAGGTGTTAGTATGCAGTAGTATCAGCTACTGCAAGAGTGGCCCCGGTATTCCCCACTTGTCTAGTTTCAACCAGAGTTTGTTTCGGTCAATATGATCAAACGCTGCACTATAATCTATAAAGCAAAGAAATAGTGAGCTCTTGGTTGTCTTGGTAGCATCTGTCAGTAGGGTTAGTGCCATGATGTTTGTAATTGTGCCCTGTCCTCTGCAGAATCCGGTTTGGTTGACGGGAATGATGTGTTTTAGGGTTGCCCACGATGTTAGTTCCTCCAGGAGGAGGCCCGCATAGTACTTTGCTTCTGTGTCAATTAGGGCCCCAGTGATCAGTGATGTATCTGACTTCAAAGCTCCCTAACTAGCACAGGCTTGGATTTTGCCCCACAGGAAGATTTTGTCTTCAATAAAAAAACTACAACCGAAGGTAAACTCATTGATTGGTATTACCCGCTTGGGGTATCTGAACTCTATTGCTGTCAGTCTGAAATTGTACCTGTGAGATTACAAGGCATCCTCTAGGGGTTACTTGGAAATACTTACAAATAGATTTTTCCTTCATTGCAAAGGCATTTTTCCATGTTGTGCCATTGTACTGCATTTAAACTGTATCCCAACCAAAGCGCAGCAATGTTCCCAGTAGAGCAACATGTTTTTCATATTTTTGGGTGGTGTGAATCAGGGGTGGGTGATACATTCTGCTCAGCTGGAGGAGTTCACAGAGCTTTGCCCACTATGTGTGATGAGATTAATGCAGAGTTCTAGAAAAACTCCTCCATCCACCACACCATGTGGTGGAGTTTTATCTCACAGGCAACTCACCAACTGTGAGTTATTGTGCGAAAGTGAGAAATGGCATCCCCTAGCTTGACTTTTGGGTGCTAATATGGCACCAGGTGAGATTTTGCCAACGTAGGCGGTCTCAGGCAGTCCCGACCATTCGGAGTGAGAAAGCTGACGCTGGAGTATAAAATCTGCTCGAACTGCAGCATAACCGACTCGAGAAGCAGCACCCTCTGGCATGCCGTGTGGTGCCATTCGTGCTAATGTTTCAGCATGAAACAAGCTCCCAGCACTAAAAATCAGCATGAGCTGCGCAACATGCTGATTTACACCCATTCGTCAAACTTCACAGAATCTTGCAGAGTTTTAATGTAAGTCTGTGGAATTCTACGGAGTGAAACTCCATGAGTTCCCCCCACCCCTGGTGTAAATACACACTGCATCCCACATATGCCATTTAACTTTCCTGCCATAGGTGCACTTCAGCCACTATTTCTCATGGGCTAATGAGGAAGTTATATGGTGCAAGTAGGGAGTTTCCAAGTACAACACATGTTTTAGAGGTGAAGCAATGCTTTAGCAATGATAAAGTGCACAAAGTCCTAAAACCAACAAAAAAGGGTCCAGAAAAAGGCATACATTCTGGCAGAATATCGCAGTAAAGGTGATTTGCTATAACTAACAATTCTCCACATTTTAAACACTGTTTTCAATATAAAGTGTGTGTAATAAGGATATTTTGTTAAATGCTATTTTTTTGCCAACATTTAATTTACTTTAATGATGATCTCTTGAGACAAGCCAGACGTGTCCATGACCACTTCTGTAATAAAGATAACATCCACACATTTAGCACAGTAATATCCTAAAGGAATGCCCCCTAAATTGCATGGAGGCAACACCCAATGAGGGAAAAAATGTGGCTCTGCAGCCACACCATATTATGGACTCAGGCGCCCCATGAGGGTAACCCCTTCAGGAGATGTAAATAAAATGGTGTCTCTTTAATGCAGACGGGTGTAGTTACTCACTGAACTCGCCTACAGCAGGATCTCTGTTCTCGTTTAAAGTGTAGGCTGGGTATTGTCTACAATGTGAAAGAGAGAGTAACTGCTTCAAAGAGCAAATTCACCTTTCACTAATGTGCTGCCAGCAGGACTGTTGGGGCATACGTTATTTCTAATGAGGCCCTTACTTATCAGTGTGTTCCAGCAAAAATGTTCATGAAGAAGTGTAAAATAACTTCTTGACATACCTTTGAGTCTAGATTTACTAAAGGTTGCATTATTTTGTCCTGTGCCATTTTAGTGGTACTTGATCAACACTTTTCTTTGTATCACTTTTAACCATTCAAAAACTCTTGCAAAACATTAGCAAATAGCTCCATTGGATTCTAAAGGAAGTATCTTTTATACTTATCATGACCAAAGGCATGCACTTTTGCATAATAATCTATTAATTTGAGCATGTGGTGTTCTGACTCAATCATCCTAATTTATTTTCCTTTCACAGTTATGAAGTCAATTTATGTGCTGCAAAAGAATTTGCTATGAGGAAAGCATTTGCTACTTATTTGTCAATGGGAATCTCTCAGTTGCTTACACTGGCAACCTACGGGCTTGGAATATGGTATGGAACAAAATTAACCGTCGATGAAAAAGATATCTATACAATTGGCAGAGTGGACATGGTAAGTACCAAAACATATATTATGGTGTTTTGCTGTATAATAGAGAAACTAAATTATTTAAAATTGCACTAGGAACAAAATTACGCTACTTAATCAAAGGTGTTTAAATAGTAATATAAATATAAATTCAGGTATAGAGAAAGGCCTGTATTCTCTTGTTAAATAACAGAATCAGAATATGTTAGACCTTTCATTCTTAGGATGGTCTTCCCCCAACTTTTTGCCTGTTTACCTCCACTGTTTGCTGTATCTTTTTGGTCACCTTAGGACTCTGATCACATCACCACTGCTAACCAGTGATAAAGTGCACATGTTTCTCCCATAAAAATTGTGACATTGGTGTATAGCTGATTGGCATAATTAGATTAAAGGTCAGTCCCTTGCAAAGTGGCATATCGTAGACTCAGACCCTTATTATCTAAATGCAACTAGTTAGCCTATAGCACTGATTGTTCCACCCTCACAAGTAGCTTTTCAAACCTATCTCAAGCCTGCACCTTCAGGGCCTGTCTGTGCAGTTTGATCTCACCTTTTATTACACATAAGCTACCCCTAAGGTAGGCCATAGGTACCCCTAAGGACAGGGTGCTGTGTACCTAAAAGGTAGGACATGTGCTCTTATGTTTTACACGTACCGGTAGTGACAAACAGCTAAATTAGTTTCTCACAATTGTGAGGCATACTCCTCTCATAAGCTAATATTGGGAATTCCTTAAAACACTGTTAAGTTGTTATTCCTGATAACAAAGGAGTCACATCATGTCTCATATCTTTGGAATGGTAAATATAAAACCTCTTTAATGGTAAAGTTGGATTTAACATTACTATTTTAGAAAAAAAGTAGACATTTCTCTGCTCTTATTGTTCTATATGCATTGCATCCTGTCTCCAATACACGTCTGGGCTAGGTGAAAGCTACACTTTGTCATTCCCTCTAGACAGCCACAAACACAGGAAAGGTGACTGTGACAGAAAACTCATCTGCATTCTGATAGCCTTCCTCAACAGGAAGCTGGAATGGGAGCTGACACTTGTATCTGAATAGGCAGTGTCCAGTGTCCCAAACAAAGGGTTGAATACTCCCCAGATAGCCTTGCAGACAGGCTTGGGATGAATGAGGATTTGTGCACTTCAAGGAGCTGCCTTGAAGTCACCCCCTACTACAAGTGCACATTCGGGTATAAGTATTGGGGCAGTGACCCTATCAAGATAGTACACTCTACCAGAAGTAAGGACTGCTATGTTGCAAGGTTTGCCACTCTGCTTAACAGACTGTTCTAAGGACCTGATTCGCTGCCGTGCTGAGATGCCTTGCTGCCTGTTGACCTCTGCCCTGCTGATGACAATGGCTGGACCCATCCCACTTGAACCAAGAGTGACTCCAAGGACTTGCTGGCTCAGGGTCATAAAAGACTCATTGCCACTCTGCTGGTGCTGCAATCTGTGAGTCCTACCCATTCCTGAAGTACCCCCTTCATTCCTGGGCCTCAGAAGTGGGTTTATAGCTGTTTTGCTACAAACCTGACACATTGACACCACTGCGCCGATCATAACTGAGGCAGTGGCCTTCGATGCCAACGCAGTGCCGATCGGAAGACATCCCTGCATAGCTTATCAACGACGCAGCCCCGATTTGAAGTCCTGACTATGAGGTGCAACTTCTACACAGTGCCGAACCGAGCTTCCGATTGCGAGGCTCTACTTCGATGCATCAACCAGACTGTGTGAAAATGAATGGATTCATCGCACTCTTGATGATGCTGCTTCGCTCCGTTGAAGGTACTTTGGTAGAGGGACCTGTTTGTAATGTAATGTAATGTAATGTATGTAATGTAATGTAATGTATAGGCATTTATATAGCGCACTACTTACCCGGAGGGTCCCAAGGCGCTTCGACCGCTGCGAAACCCTTCCTGGCTTCCCTGAGAGATGGTCCCTTAATGGGTATCTCCAGGGTGAGACCAGGCATCCCCGGCGGTCTGGTGGGGCCATTAGTGAAGATGAGGCAAGCTAATGCCCAGAGTTGCCGAGTGTGATCGCTGATCAGAGTGGGCACCGAGGCGAGAGAATTATCGAGTCCGCTGACCCTGGTCCAGAAACCTGCCGCGCCGGGAATCGAACCCTGGTCCCGGGCCGTCCTCTGCTCTCGGGTCTGCCGCCTCTAACCAGTGAGCCACACTACTTTTGAGTTTGAGGCCAGTTGCTGACTTGCCCTTCATCGCAGTGAACCTGAACTTTGGATTTACCTCGGTCTAGCGTGACTTCAAGTAACCTTTTAGTGCTATTGACTTCTAAGCACTATTTTGGGTTTATTCTTTAAACATTCATAACTCCGGTTCTACGCATTGCTTTTTTGTCATTTTGGTCTTGATTTTCTCGTAATAATATTCTCTAGGATTGTGGTCCCTAATTGGACGGTGTGTATACCTCGGTCAAGTAGAGACCAAATTTCTGACAGCATATATCTAACTATATTTAAGCATATAAATGTGTTTGATTTTATTGTCTAATTTCCATTACAATTAGGGTGGGTGATATATTCTGCTCCCCCGGTGAAGTTTGCTGAGTTTTGCCCACTCGGCATTATGCTTGTAATACAGAGTTCTGGCAAAACCTCGCCAAATGCCAAGTAGCGGAATTTTTTCTTGCAAACTGCTCACCAGCGTTAAGTTGGAGCATGAGTGAAAGTTTGCTTCCTGCAGTACAATTTTCAAGCACAAGGACGCCACCCGGCAAGATTTTCTCAACAGCGGCTGGTCGCAGGCAGTTGCGACTGTTCATGGTGAGAAAGCTGCAGCTTGAGTCAAAAATCGACTCGAGCGGCACAAGGAAAGCAATGCCCTCTGGTGCACTACGTTATGCCATTCGTGCTGATTTTGCAGTGCAGAACAAGCTCCTGGTGCTGAAAATCAGCGCAAGTTGCCAATTCCCCCTGCTCACGTCACTCTGCAGAATCACACAGAGTTTTTATGTAACTCAGCAGAATTCCATAGAGTTCCTTTTTAATGAGCGCAAGCAATATTTAGCCTAAACCTTGATGGCTTAAATTACTTTCATTCATGGAAATTGATATTGTTCAAAAAGAGATGCCTTCTAATTGATATGAAGCATTAAAGTATCAATGTATGAATTAATCCTCGCTACAAGGTTCAAGACATCGCTCTTGGACTTTTTCTACGTACCAAGGTATGTTTCATTGGATGCTGGTTTAATTTATCATATCACCACCAGTGCGTGTTCTAGGCACTCACGTACTTCACTGTTTAACTCTAGGTGATTGACGACACAGTGCTTTCACCCAACACGATCAGTTGTAATCCTAATGTTCAGGTATGATTCTTTGGCACTTGTTTTCCCTTGATCATGGTTCAGCCTGGTTGAGCTCAGACTAACTAGGCCCACCAGTTTCTTTTATTAATTAAGGATTCCATCTCTCCCGCCTACCTCATGAACAGCATGGTGCCTTGAATTCCTGTTATCAGAATCCATTAATACATATGGATTGGGCGATTTTAACGGCACATCTGGCCGGTTTTCTTTTACCGGTACTCTGTGGAACACATTCTATCTAATACATCTACCTGTTCTTATCCCAATTGTATCCACCCATCCTAAGTCTGTTTTCCCCTCTAGGCTGTCTGACCTCCTGTTCCCCTGTCCTGAAGAAGACCCACCTTAACATTATCTTACCTTTGTGTTTGTTAGGGTCGAAACATCGACGAATACATCTGTCCAATGATCTTCAGATCTTGTTGTCCTTGAATCATTAATCAATTCTTTTGTTTGGTACAGAGATACTGGAAACATATATTGTTTGGACTTGTAAAATGTCTTCCTTTTTCATGCAAAATCTCTTCACGTCCATGTACATACACTCAGTCACCATCCTTCACCTGGGCACTTTATTCACTGTAAATGAATGTCACTTGTTCCGTTCCGCCTTTTGAATAATTAGACAGCACTAATTTGTAGTTTTGATTATGTGCATTGTTTTGATGAAAAGAAAAGTAAAAAGATTTTTGATAACGCCCCAAAAAATGTCTTGTTTGTGTTCCATGTGCATCAAAGATACATTGATATCACAAATAATTGTAAAAAAGTTTCTTAACTGACAGTACGAATGGTTGCTATACTAAAGAAGGCTAGAAGTTGTGTGGTATTTTTGTATTGGTGCTTGTTATTAAATTGACTATTTTCCAAATGTACCGTGGCTACGTAATTTTTTTAAGTCACATTCAATTATTGGATTTATTGATGAACTTGGCTTCTGACACCAACTAACTTTATAATTTCTTTAATGATTCATTTGGAAGAACTGGAAAACGCTTATTTGTGCACATATTTCCCTATTGGTCTTGATTGATAATTTGAGCCAGGAATCTCCCTTTACCATGAATTGACTCTTGTAAGAAATTTGGATTTTAGCTGAGGGGCATGGAAGCTATACTGAAACAGCAACCACAGTCTTTGATCGGGTGAATCACAAAAGTCACCTGTGTCTAACTCTCTGGTAGCTTGGTACAAAAGCAGTCAAGAATAATTGAGAGGCAATATGTAATGTATTTATGGAGCACACAAACAGTAATAAAGTTAAAACACTGTACAAGAAAAATCCCAAGCAAATTTAGAAAAATATTGAAGATGTTAATAAATAAAATGATATGATATGAAAAAATTATTTATTGAGGGCACGTACACCAGCGGTTTCTTGGCGCTTAGGCGGGGAGGCATTGACAGAGGCAGAAGGGGGGGGGACTAGTTATAGGCCAAGGAAAAAAACATGTTTTGAGCAATTTCCTGAACTGAGTGTCGGAGGGGATTTGGCGCAGTCCCGAGGGAGGGAGTTCCAGAACTGTGGTGCCAGAGATGAGAACCTTAAGCTACCGTGTTTTTTCCGTTTGAATAGACAGGGGGTCAGAAGGTTTGAGCTGGAGGAGCATAGGTCACGAGATGGAGTTTAGCGCTGTATTTTGGAAGTGATATCAACAGGACCGTGGGAGGACAAGGCTCTGTGAATTAGGCAGCCCAGTTTGAAGAGGCTGTGCTGGGTCTCTGGGTGCCAGTGCAGGCTCTTTAGCAGGGGTTTCACGTAGCTGAATTTTGGGTTGGCCGTGGACAAGCCTAGCGGCTTGATTCTGTATCAATTGTAGCCGGCGTGATTGATAAGCAGGAATTCTGGCATACAGTGAGTTTGCGTAATCTATACGCGACATTACTAGGGCCGGTGTAACTTGGATAAGAGCCTCCGATGAAAATCATAACCAAAGGACAAAAATCTAATGAGTAGAAATAAGAGATATACAGTTTTTAGTGAAAATTTCTCTTAAAACACAAATCACAACTTTGCTGTCATCAGTGCTAGAAAGGGGGTAAGTCATAGGTTAAGGTTGACCACAATGGAGCACAGTTCAGATACAGGGACTAGGTTAGTCCCACTGAAAAGTTACCATTTTAAGTCAAGCACCATATGTTCTCCTCACATTGGAGGAGGCCCTGTGGAGCAGGTAGAAAATTATGGATAGTCATTGCTGCGGTGCAAAGAGCATTGTGAGTGGTTCATGCTATCATTCCTGTAGTGTGAAGAGCCAGTCAGGCATTGTGGGAGGTCTTTGCTTTAGCTTTGCGCTGTCGGTCATCGTGGAATGTTGCTGTAGCATGAAGTACGGCTCTAGTATTGGCAGTCTTTGCTGGAAGTGACTGTAATGCAAACAGCAGGTACCATCAGAGTGACACATTGGTGGTCATCATGGGTTGCCCATTCACTGTCTTGAGGAGCCCAAGCTTAACGATTTTGAACTTTTCTTGTAGAGGAGTGGACTCTAAGGCCAGCCAAGAGTTCAGGACATCGAGAGACACCTCTTGAGGATCAAAAACTCAAATGATCAGAGGCCAGTTGAAAGTCCAGACAGGGCGAGTTGCAGCAGGTCATCTGGGCAGTTGCAGGGAGGCCTCTGATGTATGGTGTGTCCCTCTAGCTCACATAGGAGACCAGCTAACTGGCCCTGGAGTCATTCTGGTTAGCCTGGGATAAAAGTAAGCAGGTCCGGACTTCCTTCTTAGACAGCAAGGCAGTCCTCAAGCAGCAAGGCAGTCATCCGACAGTAGGGAAGCACTTCTTCTGTAAATTTCACCGGCCCATGAGTTATCTGATGTTTTTCTCAAGAGGTTTAATATCTATACATGGTGCCAGCCTTTGTGTGGATGGACTGCCTGTCCTACCCAAACATCTGCTTCTGGAAAGTTCTTCCCCTTACTCTGTCAAGGCTTCAAACTGTCAGGGTGATAAAAGGCAGGCAGGCCTGGTGTCCGATTCCTTTGACTGGGTTAGAAATGAAGTAATTGATGGTTAGGACAAGAAAATGTCAACTTACTAAAAGTGACATTTTCACAATTGTGACTTATAATCTGACTTTATCATCAAAGAGGGTTTAAATGTACAATTCATTTGAGTGTAAACAGCATATCTCTAGCTGCTCCAATCCAAAGTTATCACTTATTAAATGTAACAGGGTAACCCAGTGTAACTTAATTGGAGAGGCAGACCTCGCTGTGAAAAGTGAATTAAGGAGTATTGCACTGCTAGGACATATAAAACTTAGGAACACAATCGTTTTTAAATACAACACACCTTGCACCAGGAGCCTTTAGGGCCTACCTTAGGGTTGCCTTATATGTATTAACAAGGAGGGTTTAGGCATGGCAAATGGTTTATGTTGCCAAATTGAAATCACAGTTTATAACTGAACTACAGGTTGCGTTGGCAGGTCTGAGACATGTTTTAAAGTGCTACTTAAGTGGGTGGCACAGGCTGTGCTGTAGGCCACCTAGTTGCATTTAATGTACAGGCTATGGGTACAGGTAGAACAATCCACCAGGGACTTACATGGAAATAAAATGTGCCAATTCGGTGTTGTCCCATTTGACCATGTTTGAAGAAGAGGACACTAGCACTTTTGCTCTGGTCAGCAGTGGTAAAGAGCACAGAATTCTAAAGAAAAAAAATTGAATCAACAAAACGAAAGGGATGAAGACAAAAGGTTAGGGGAAATATCACACCAAGGATGTCAAGTCTAACAACCTTTCTTAATGTTATTTGAGCTGGAGTGTTTAATTAAATACACTTGCTGTAAAATACTGTGTATTCTAAGTTGTTCTTTGATGGTGAGGGGTTATTGTTCCGAAGGTGTATGGTTGGTAATTGCTAATTATTTAAATGTTCTAGTTTGTTCTTTCCACATTTACTGCTATGATATTTATGAACTGTTGTTTTGTGTTTAATCATTTTCATTATTTTGTAAAATAAGGGATGGTCAATTAAATTAGGTGGCGAGTTACCTGTTCCAAATAGATTTCTTGAAAGGAAGACATTTGGGGGCATATTTGTAAGTTTTGTGATGCAGGGCAGCGAGGCAAGCCACCTTGCTATGCTTTCCTGCCCTGTATCACAGGCAAAGGGCAGTAATGCATAGTATTTACCCCAAAGGGCGCATTTCTGTCCTTTTCCCTTGGCTGGATTCATTTTGGCATACGATCCAATGCAGGTACCCGTGTTGTAGGCAGAAATATTTTTGTGCTGGAAGGGGCACTTTCCTGCACAAAAACAATCCTGAGAGGCTTAATCCTCTTTCTATGTGTGCTGCACAATGCAGCACACATAGAAAGAGGAAAAAACGAGGTAAAATAAAGAAATTTCTCCTTGTTACATCACTCCAGGGGAGGTGTATCTTTTTCATGCATCTCCAGGTGGCTAGGCATGGTAAATCTGGAAATACATCAACAACCATGGGAGTTGCTTGGGAAAACCCATGCAATTCCCATGGAACACTCCCTTTGTGGAGATTAATGCGGTGCAGCGATTTGCGCTAAGTTGCATTACTCCAGATGTTTTAAGCTATTCAAGTCCAAGCAAAGTGGATTTCCACTGCTTCAAAAATATGGCTTACGGTTCCTATCGCTCCTTGACCATGTTGCGTGGTGCAAGAGTGACCTATATCGGGTCATAAATAAGGCCCTTAATGTGCAACTGCATTCACCCTAGAGCTCCTTGTTTATATAGCAGTTTATTGAAGTATTCCTATTTTGATGCATACATCGTTTTGCCAAAATGTAATAATTTTTTGTTTACTAACTGATTTTGCTTTTCTTTTACAGATTTTCCTCGCAGTGACAATGGGTTCGTTCACATTTGGGCAAAGTGCCCCAAATGTTCAAAGTGTTGCCAGTGCTCGTGTGGCCGCATATGAAATTTATAAGATTATCCAAAAGGTGGGAAGTCAAATATGTCACTCATTGTTTTCATAATACTGTTTTTGTGATATTATCAAAATTAATTTGTATTGTATGTGCCCACAAAGGAAATCATACAAGCTTCTTCAATCTACAGGAGTAAACATTAGATAAGAAAAACAACCACATTCTCTGTTGCCATATTCCCCATACAGTGTTTCTCTCAAGGCAGCAACCCCTTAGGTTATTAGTTTATTTATTTATTTATTTATTTATTTATTTGGCTTATAGAGCGCGACAGATGCCCAAAAAAGGGTTTCCTGGCGCTAAGCAGAATAATGAACTCGCGGAGTAGGAAAGGAATGTAAAAGGGAGGACAGGCAGGTCACTGATTAAAAAGCCAGGTCTTAATGGCTTTACGGAAGTACACATACCTACTTTCAAGGCGCAGTGGTTGGGGAAGGGAATTCCAGAGTTTTGGGCCAAGGTGGGAGAAAGATCTACCTCCCATCCTTGCCCGACGTATCTTAGGGACACAGAAGAGACCTTGGGTGGCAGATCTTAGGCAGCGGGCAGGCATATATGTGTGTACAAGGGTCTGGAGATATTTAGGTGCCTTGCCCCACTTTATCCTGTGCAGAAAGCTGAGAGTCTTAAATTTGACCCTATTTTCAATTTTAAGCCAGTGAAGTGTCTTAAGGTGGCTAGACATACGGTCTCTCTTGTTACATTTACAGAGCAGCCTGGCTGCTGCATTCTGGACCAGTTGGATGCGTTTTGTGGTAGCTTGAGATGCCCCTAAATAAAGGACATTCCCGTAGTCCAAGCGGGAGGTAATTAATGCATTATTCAATGTGAAAGTCATGTAAATGGCCCTTTTGGCCATTGCAGAAAGTGTTTTTTAAACACTTGAGGCGGTGATAATATATTTAATTTCCACAACACTACTCATTTATCACTCCCTGGGGATCTCAGGTACAAACAATGTCAGAGTCTATATATTGATTTACAAACAGCTCAACACACAGAATTTGTTCATTTAGAAATGCACGAACAAAACAACACAACAAGTCAACAGAGTCTATGTGTTAATTTAAAAACCACATAAACGCACATTCAGATCGTGAACACAGTTAGCAAAAGGCCTCCATTAACTACTTAACTACCTCTCCTAATCTGCATAGAAGCTACTGAAGGTTATGGAGTAAACAAGCATACCTCATTTTCCCCAGATCCCTTATGTCCTCGTCCTATTCATTAACTTATTAGAGATAACCATCTCCCGACAGAAAAAAAGAGCAGAGGCATGCTGGGACCCTATTACTGCCCCTCCCATTGGAGTACTAACCCAGCATCCCGCCTGTTCATTTTTCTGTTTGTCGACAGAATAGTGGTGTGCTGATGCTGCTCCTGCTGGGCTGGTGTAGCTGTGCTTCTCTTCCCCCCCTCGTCCGGCTGTCTGGCTGTGCAGGCATGGGGTTTTCCGTTAGATTTCTCCTGGCCTGCTGGGCTTGCTCAGAGTCTGTCCCTGTTGGAGCCGGTATCCTGCATGCTCTTCTTCCCGAGCCTGGCCGGGTGGATTTGCTGCTCTTCCTGTGTTCATGCCGGTCTCCTGATGTCCTGGCAGTTGTGGTGGGGTGCCTTGTTCCTGGAGTTGCATCCCCCCCTAGGGTCTTGCTTGCCTGATTTGTTTTTGTTCTTTATTCCACAATGTGACTGCTGGTGTGGGGTTATGAGCGCATGTGTGGCGCGTTCGTTTCCTTCCTAACCTTTGGGGGCTGTGGCTCTACGTTTCTGTCTCCTGCCTCTCCCCACGTGACACAGCTTGGCGGTGTGTTGGCTGGCTGCCCGCCCTTCTGGAGAATTCTGTGCGGTGCTACAGGGACTCCTGGAGCTGCCAGGGTTTGTACCCGGGACCTCCTTCGTGCGTAGCATGTGCTCCCCCTCCCTTCCTCTGCAGGTGTCCTGTTCGGGGTTGGGTTGCTGGCTGTGTTGTGGAAGGGTGGCTGTGGGTTCCTCTGTGCCCAGTGGCGCTGGGGGCCTTGTTGTTCCTGTTGGCCCCCGCTCCGGTTGTTTTTCACCAGCATGCCTGGTACGCGTTTTGCATATTTTGGGCGTCTTCCTGCCTCTTGCCCTGGCTGCGGAGCTGGTCGTTGTTGCTCTCCATGCTGTGCCTGTGCGCTGTTGCCCGAGGGCTGGTCTACCTTTAGATGGTGATTTGTTCCGTGTGGTATTCCTCGCTGGTGGCCTGCTGCGCCTGTGGGTCCTCCGGTCTCCGTCCCCACTGTGCTGATTGCTTCTGGCGTCTGCTGCCCTGGTTCGCCTTGGTTTGGGGGGCTGTGTTTTCTCTGTGTGTTCCTGTCCAGGCTGCTTTCCTCCACCTCTGGGCTGGCCTGCTGAGTCGCTCTCCCGGGGTGAGGGCTGCGTTGGTGGCTGTGCCTGCTGCTTGGTCACTCGGAGGTGCCTGGTTCTCCTCTCGGCGTGCTTCGGGGCTCTTTTTCCCCCCGTTCCTCTGTCTTGTGGGGATGCTGGTTGATGGCAAAACTGTGTTGGTGGCTTGGGTGGGGTTTTCCCGCCTCTGCCTTTTCATCTTCTCGGGCTCCTCTTCTCTGCGGGCCGGGGGCTGGGGGACTCCCGCTCTGCTGCTGCTCGCCCCTGCTCCTTGCCTCTCGCAGCTGGCCTCTGGGTCCGGGTGCTGGCCTGTTTCGGGGCTCAGTGCTCTTTCGTCTGCGCTGCCCCTCTGTTGCCTTTTGGCTTTGACGCTGGCCTCCATTGCCTGGGATTGGGGATTTGGTTCCCTTCTGTGGGGCTTCCTTCCTGTGCTCCTCTCCCTTAGACTACGTGATGGGTGTTTCTGCCGCGGGACTTCTCCCTTTGGTTCGCTGCCTTCGGGTGGTGCCCCTGCTCCTGGGCTCTCGTGCTCCTATGTTTTCTTTCAGGCCCTGTGGGGAGAGGGGTTCTCCTCTCCCTGGCATTCTTTGGCTGCTTCTCTGTGTTGTTGGCCTTCGCTCTTTCCGTTTGGTGGCCTGCCTCAGATTGGTATGGATTTCTGTCCCCTTTGAGATGGCTGGTTCCCTTTTTTTCCTGGCTCTGTCCGTGCTTGCTCCTGGGGTTCCCTGGGTTGTTGGGGTCTCCCCTGCCGGCTTGCTTCCGCCTTGCCCTGTTGTGTCGGGGTCGACTCTCGCTTCCTCTGCAGCTGCCTGGTGGGGTTGCGCTTCTATTCCCCCTTCTTCAGGTTCCTCGGCGGCTCCCTGCCCCCATCTGGTGGTGGGTCAGTGTGCTGGCTGCTTGGGAGGCTGCATGGGGGTGGGTCCTGTTGGCTCCCCTGTGTTCCTGTTTGCTGCTGCAGGTTTCCTGCTTTCTTTCACTCCTGCTGCGTCCCTCCTTCTTGGGGTGTCGCAGGTGCGGGTGTTGTGGCCCGGCCTTGGTTGTGCTGCGTCCGCCCTTTTTTTCGGGTGGCCTTGCCTCCGCTGCGGGCTGGCTGTTGTGTTGGGGCCTGTGCGCAACTTGCTTTGCTGGTTGTGTGCCTCTGCTTCCTGGCTTCGGCATGGTTGGTCGGGTTTGGGGCGCGGAGGCTCCTGGTTCCTGGCTTTGTTCCTCCCGTCCCTTGGGCAGCACCTGGTCCCTCTTGCGGCTTCCTGGTGACATTTCTGGTGCTCTCTGGGGCACGCTGCCTGTGCCTGGGTGGTACGTGCTGCCTTGGTTGTGGCTGTTCCGTTCTCCTTTGCTCCGGCCAGGGGTTTCGGGTTTTGTCCCGGGGCCTTCAGTGTGCATGGTTGCTTCTGGGGTCTGGCTGCTTCTGTTCTTCGTTGCTCCTGCCCTGGCTCTCCCTGTGCTTGCCTTTGGCTTGCTCCGGGTGTTCCTGCCTGCCCCTCCTGGTTCTGCCTGTGTTCCTGCCTGTTTTGTTCCCGGTTGGGGCCTCCTGAGGGTGCCTGGTGTGGCTTCTCTGGATGGGGTTGTTGGGCACCTGCTCTTCTTTCTGTGGCGCACCCACCCCGCCTCCGGGTTGTTTTTCCGGTGGCGGCTCGCCTTTTGGGCCCTGGGGTTCGTGCCTCTGCTGTTAGGGCCTGGCTGTCTTTTGCTGCTTCCGTGTCCTTGGCTGGGTGCCTGTTTCCCCTCTTCTGTTCTGCAGTTCTCCCGGTTGGTGGCCTGTGGCCATGCTCCCGTTCTGCGCCTGCTTTCATCTGCTCTCAGTTGTTGTGCTTGGTCGGGCTGGTTTGGTGCCTGCTTGGCTGCCTGGGGATGCCGAGTGCTGTTGGCTTTTTGGCCCGTCTGCACTCTGGTGTGTTTGTTCCCTGTGGGGTTCTGGTATCGTCTGGTTCCGTGCTGGGTGCCTGGCTGGGTGTCTGCTGGGGCTTATGGCTCCTGCATGTTGGTCTTCTTTTTGGGGTCTGCGTCCTTGCCTGGGATCTCTTGTGTGTCCTGGCGGGGTGCTCTGCATTTGTGGCCGCGTCCTGGCGGGTCCTTTAGGGCTTTCTCCTTCTGGCGGTTCTCTTCCCAGTCTTGTTTCACCTGGGTTGGGGCCTCTGTGGGGTCCTGTGGCTCCGAGTCTGCCGGCTTCCTGCTGGTTCTGGTTGTCCTTGGGCTTCCTGGCTGTTTCGGCCTGCTCATGGGGTGTTTTGCTGGGCGTTTCCTGGTTTTGGTGTCCTGGTTCGCTTCTGCCTCCCTTGCTTCTCTGGGCTTTGTTCCCGGTGTGGGTCTGTTTGGGTGCCGCCCCCTCTCTCTGGTTGGGGTGCGGTTCCGTGGTGCTCTTACCTCGGTGGGATCCTCCCTCCTGGCGGCGGGTTGTCTGGGGTCTCCTGCTGCCTGGCCCTCTGCCTCCTCTGCTTCCTCCGGCTTCCTCTTTGGCGGTTTCCTCTGTTCCTTTCCGGCCTTCTGTGTGGTCTGGTGGTGGTGTGCTGAGGGTTCCCTGTTCCTCCCTGCCCTTTTGCTCTGGCCTGGGTGCTGCGTGGGCTCCTTCCGGGGTCCTGTGGGTCCTCCTGTGGGGTCCGGTTGCTTGGCTCTGGTCCTAGCTTCGTGGTTGCTTTGGCGTTTGTTGCCCTGCTTGGTGATGTTTTCTGGGCTCCTCTCTGGCTTTGCTGGTGTCGGGCCTTGTGGGTTTTTGGTCTGGATGCTGTGCGCCCTGTGGCTGTTTCTTTTTTCGGCTGCTCCTGCCCGTTCTGCTTGCTTGGCCTGGGTGTGGGGTGCCTGTAAGGTCCTCTGCCGTGTTGGCGCCTGTTTTTTTCTGCCCTCTGTGCTTGGTGTGGGGGCTGCTCGGTGTTCCCGGTTGCTCTGAACTCCGGTCCTGCTTTGTTTCCCCCCCTATTTGGGGTTGGGGGTTTTCTGGGGGTTGTGGCCGGTGGCTTTGTCCCCGTCCTTGTTGGGCTTGTTTGTTGTGGGTTTCCAGTCTTGTTGGCCTCTCCTTTGTTGGTCGGCTTTCGTCTGGTGCTTCTGGGGGCGTCTCTGGCCTGTGGTCTTTGGGTTGGACTCCTCTTCCCCTGCTGTTTCTGGGTTTGGTGGCCTTCCTGGTTTGGTTGGTGGCCTCCTTCCCTGGCGGGGGGTTTTGGCATGTGTATTTCGGGTGTTTTTCCCCTTCCCTGTCTTTTCTGTTTGGTTGGGGTTTCGCTCCTGTTCGGCTCTTGCTCTGGTCTCTCTGGGGCTGCGTCATTCGGTTTGGTGGGGTGGTCCGGTTTCTGGCCTGTGCTTTCTCGTCCCTTGTTGGTTCGTGTCTTTGTGGCTGGCATGTCCTGTGTGCCTTCCCATTGGTTCTGGGCTGGGCGGCCTTGTCTGGTGGGTTGCTTGGCCGTGTCCTTTGGGTCTTGGTTCCGGTTGCCCTGTCACCGGTTGCTCTGGTTGGCGGCCTCCTTGTTGGGGCCCTGGCTTTCTGTTTTTTTGGGTTGTCTCCGGTTCTTGTTTTGGCCCTGCTGTCCTGTTCTGGGTTGCGGACCGGTTGTTTTCTGTGGTCCCCTTTTATTCCTTCTCGGTGCTCCCTTGGGTTGCTGCTTTTGTTGTGCTTTCCTGGGTGTGCTTGTGGGTGCGGAAGGTCGATTTTCTGCTTTGGTGTGCTCCAATAGGTTAATGAATGGGACGAGGACAAAAGGGACCTGGCGGTAATGTTCTATTACTTACCAGTAATCTTCATTATCCCAGGTCCCGTTGTCCTCATCCCATTCATGCGCCCCTCCCTCCCCCCGGGCGGCCGGCCTTCCTGTCTGGGCTTGGTTGTTGGGGCGGGATGCTGGGTTAGTACTGCTTATGTACTCCCGGTGAGAGGAGCAGTATTCGAGTCCCAGCATGCCTCTGATCTTTTTTTCTGTCGGGAGATGGTTATCTCTAATAGGTTAATGAACGGGACGAGGACAACAGGACCTGGGGTAATGAAGATTACCGGTAAGTAATAGAACAACACTCAGGCATCTTTAATATTTCCAAGCAAAACTGGAAGCTAGCTCAGTCTGCTATCGGATGCAGTGCAAATTTAATTGTTGATAGTCAATCGCTTTCAAAATCTAGAGTTACCTTCATCAATGGAAATCGTTGCAAAAAGCCCAGAGCGGAGTTTTCTTTCTTTTATTTTTCTTTTGCCATCACAATTGGTATACATTTGTAAGGTGTGGCTAAATGCACATAGAATTGTATTTTATTTTAAAAAACGTCACTTATTTGGGATTGCAATTAGTCTTACTTCCGCTAGTCGGTACCCTTGAGCCTTTACCTCAAAGCTTTGAAAAAAGTAGCTCCTTGACTGTGAATGTTTCATCTTACCTTCAGACACACGCAGAGAACAATTGTCTGCTATTGTGTTTGACCAGAAATCTAACTTAATACCATAGTGCTATATTACTATAGAATGACCTTTATAAATGATAATGCCCTTATAATGCAGAAACCCGCAAATCAGTTCAATTTGAAAGTTTCATTTGTCTTTGCTAATACCTGTTTGGAATACCACAGCACTCCCAATGGTTTTTTGTAATACATCATTCAATTGACATATGCATTCACTTTAGTTTATCCAAAGTACATGTGCTGACCATTAAACCCTCCTTTTACTTGCTGTGTTGGCATGCAGCACTGAACGTTCCTTCTGAAAACATTTTGATTCAAATCATGGTGATTTACAGAATTGAAAGCAAACCGTCATTCACATCCTTGTACATGTGTTCATGTCAGTGAATACCTATCAAATCTTTTGTAACCGAAAAATATTATTGCATTCAAATATTATTACACATATTACAATGCTTTTGTTGTTCGGTAGATATTTTCTTTCTTTATTATCGAATAACTTAAGTCAACAATTCGTTTTTACAATTAAGACAACAGCTTTTCTATTTTTTGAAACAGTACCCAGTTTCACAGGCATTTTATGCAAAGAACCTGATAGATGGCAGTAGATGGTATTATAGTAAATGATTTATTAGACATTTGCACCATTTTGAATCAACAGTATCACACTCCCCAGATGAAAACATAGACTTCTGCAAATGCCTTGTGTAGGGCTTGGCCCTTTTTGGCTAAAGTCTCTAAACTTTTTGCTTTCCCCGTAACCTTTTTCTGACATAGTTCTTCCAACTTAGATGCTTTGAACACTTTGCCACTGCTAAACAGTGTCAATGTGTAAGTGTTCCCTGTATAAAGTAATGGTAATTGGTTGTCCATGATTGGTATGTTTGCCTTACTAAGTGAAGTCCCTAGTAAAGCACACTATGTGTGCCAGGACTGGTAATGCAACTGCTACTAGTGGGCCTGCAGCACTTAAAAAGGGAACTCAGGCCTGCCATTGTAGGGCCTGCTCACAGTTTGTTAAACTGCAATGTTGTTCTGTCAAATGCATTCACTTGCCAGACTTACCCATCCCTTTCTGTGTACATCAGACGCCCCTATGGTAGGTCCTGGATACCCCTGGACAGGGTGGAGTGCATGTGAAAGGTAGGACATGTACTAAGGTGTGTGTCATGTCCTGACATTGAAATAATCTCCATTTTCGTTTTTCACTGTTGAAAGGCCATCTTGCCCATAGGATAGAATCGGAAGGCTGTGTAATGTTTTCCAGCCTATCTTCCCAAAGGCTTAAGATGGAAAGGTAAAGTTTAATATGCCTGAACTCACAATGTAATAACACATCTTTTTATGAAGGTGGTATTTGCATGGTGTGTTCAGAAGCCACTCTTTTAGAAGTGGCTGAGTTTTGTGCTCTAACATTTCTGTGTGTCTTTGCCTGGCTGTGGAATGACTGTCTGGATTTGAAATCGATAGGATCTGGGGAATGTCTTGACCCAGGGGAGGAGGTGAGACAGCCACAGGCTGACCTGAATCTGGAATGTAGGGGGAGGAGAAGACCTTAGCGGTGAAGAGGCCTGGGTTGTTTCTATAAAACAATTAGCTTATCTCCTGCCGAGTAATTGAGAATCCAGACCCGACTTATCAAAGAAACAGAGGTGTCACTGGCAGGGAGGCACCCAGAACTGGTTTGAACAGGGGTCATCGCCCCCTGAAGCACAAAGACTTCAAAGCTATTGAGGGGTATAACTGTAAGAGCTGAAGCTCCTGAACTTTGGAGAATGACTTCATCAAGTGTGAACAAGACAGGAGCTACTTCATGGTCAAGGGGACCTTTGCCAAGGAAGAAACAACTGAAGAGACTGAAGGATAGGACTGACCCTTGCTGTGTGATCTAGGGCTGGCCTGCAGTTTGCTGTTTCAACAAAGGAAAGGCTTAAGGGACTTTGCTGTGTGCTGTGTACCACTGCTTGAAGGACTTAGCTGTGTCCTGAGTCCTGAAGTAACTATCCCCAGGGGCCTGAGGTGAGCTGGCTCCCTGTTTGGAAACACAGGAACATAACATTTTCCAGGAGAGTCTCAGTGGCGCTGTGGGAGCGTGCCTGTTGCAGTCTGAGACCCTCGTAAGAACTGCCTGTGATCGTGGGCATCTGGTGTCCAAGTGAGTCTCAAGACGCTGTGTGCGTGTGCTTTGTGCAGCACTGAGACCTTCAGGAGGATCGGCCTGTGATCGGGGTCACTTGGAATCCAAGCAAGGATCAGCGACGCTGTGTGCATGTGCTTTGTGCAACCTGAACCCCGTTTTGAGGATTGTCCAGTGATCGTGTGCACCAGAATCGAAGTGATTCTCATCGACGCTATGAGCATGTGCGTTGTGCACTGTGAGGATTTGCCTTGTTATCGTGTGCACCGGAATCCAATCGAGTCTCATCGACGCTGTGTGCGGGTACGTTGTGCATCGGGAGACTTTCGTGAGGATTCTACTTGTTATCGTGTGCACCGGAGTAAAGGATGTCTCAGCGATGCTGTGTGTGTGATCTTCGGGCAGCCTGAGACCTGTGTGTCGAGTGCCCAGTGATCGTGCACCCGGAGTGAAGGAAGACTCAGCGATGCTGTGTGCGTGTGCTTTGTGGCAGCCTGAGATCTTCGTAAGTGAAGCAGCCTGGACCGGCAGTCCCGGAGAATGCTGTGTTGCCGGCCCAAGCCGCTGTTATCATTTCACAATGCTGCTTGGAGGCCCAGCTGCTGGACGAGGAGAGGAGAGTGGGTTCACACCCACCAGGTAATGTATGTCGAGTCCTGGGGTGGGTCGCGTGCTCGGAAGGAGGAACTCTCAGCCTCTCTCTCGTGTTGGCAGCATGAGCCTCTGCTTCGGCTCGTATCGTAGCCCGTATGGCAAAGGAAGTGGTGGTACAGGGGCTGATGTGCGAAGCTGCACTTTGGAATTACATTGTACTGTGTTGGTGGCAACTGTGAGAGGCTGACTGAAGGTCAGAAGAGAAGGCAGACACACCGCCCAAGGCCCGGTGATTGGGGCCTGAGTGTACTACGTGGTATTCCATTTCTGAGAGCGGAGTACCTGACTGACGTAGTACACATTGCAACATTTCTGTATAGCAAACTACTTGATTGTCGTATCACGCATTGCCTTGTTCCTGCATAACAAACTACCTAGTTAGAGTATTGAGCATTTCATTACTCCTGCATAACGAAGTACCTGATTAGTGTATACACATTGCCTTATTATTGCAGAACAACATATCTGGTGGTTACATGACGCACTGCATTCTTTTACCTTGCAAAGTGCCTGATTGTTGCGTTACGCATTGCATTCTTTTTATTGCAGAGTGTCTGATTGCTATGTTACGCATTACAGTATTTTTACATTGCACAAGTACCTGATTCTAACAATACGAACTGTATGACATGTGGTTGTGGTATGTTACACCTACAACGCAACTTTTACGTCGCATTCCGTTACAACGCAGATTTTACAACGCGGGATCCATTACATCGGATGTCATTACAATGCATGGCATTACATCGCAGATGCTATTACAACGCATACTATTACATCGTAAGTATTGGTAAGTATTTAACTTTTTTTTAATTTTATTAAATATTATTTAATTGATTTATTTATTATTAATTATAAAAAAAAATATTTATTTTTGTTTTTAAATATTATAAATTAAATATATTAATTTAAGTGATTTTTTAAATAAGTATGAGTATAGGAGTATATGTTTTGGGGTACTGAGGTATATGTTTTGGGGTGTTTGGGTATTTATAGGTTTTAGGGCAGGGTTTGGGTTTTGGGGTACAGGGGTGTTTTTAGGTTTTAGGGCAGGGTTTGGGTTTTGGGGTACAGGGGTGTTTTTAGGTTTTAGGGCAGGGTTTGGGTTTTGGGGTACAGGGGTGTTTTTAGGTTTTAGGGTAGGGTTTGGGTTTTGGGGTACAGGGGTGTTTTTAGGTTTTAGGGCAGGGTTTGGGTTTTGGGGTACAGGGGTGTTTTTAGGTTTTAGGGTAGGGTTTGGGTTTTGGGGTACAGGGGTGTTTTTAGGTTTTAGGGTAGGGTTTGGGTTTTGGGGTACAGGGGTGTTTTTAGGTTTTAGGGTAGGGTTTAGGTTTTGGGGTACAGGGGTGTTTTTAGGTTTTAGGGCAGGGTTTGGGTTTTGGGGTACAGGGGTGTTTTTAGGTTTTAGGGCAGGGTTTTGGGTTTTGGGGTACAGGGGTGTTTTTAGGTTTTAGGGTAGGGTTTGGGTTTTGGGGTACAGGGGTGTTTTTAGGTTTTAGGGCAGGGTTTGGGTTTTGGGGTACAGGGGTGTTTTTAGGTTTTAGGGTAGGGTTTGGGTTTTGGGGTACAGGGGTGTTTTTAGGTTTTAGGGCAGGGTTTGGGTTTTGGGGTACAGGGGTGTTTTTAGGTTTTAGGGCAGGGTTTGGGTTTTGGGGTACAGGGGTGTTTTTAGGTTTTAGGGCAGGGTTTGGGTTTTGGGGTACAGGGGTGTTTTTAGGTTTTAGGGCAGGGTTTGGGTTTTGGGGTACAGGGGTGTTTTTAGGTTTTAGGGCAGGGTTTGGGTTTTGGGGTACAGGGGTGTTTTTAGGTTTTAGGGCAGGGTTTGGGTTTAGGGATAATTAAATTATATTTACCATTTTAAAATTAATTAAAATATATTTAATAAATTAAATTAATTATTTTACATTAATTACATTTTTTAATTAAATTAATTAAATTAAATAAATTAATATTATTATTTTAATTTAATTTCATTATAAAAAATATGTACATTAAACTAATTACTTTTTTTTAATTAAATTAAATTAATTACAATTTTTAATAAAATTACATTTATTAAATCGATATTATTTTATTAAATTAAATTAATGACAATTTTTAAATGTCTTTTAATTAAATTTTATTAAAAAAATTAATTACAATAAACTAAATAACATTTTTAAAAAAAGGTATACTTACCTATACTTACGATGTAATGCCATGCGTTGTAATAGCATCTGCGATGTAATGCCATGCATTGTAATGACATCCGTTGTAATGGATCCCGCGTTGTAAAATCTGCGTTGTAACGGAATGCGTTGTAACACAACGCGTTGTACTGACACCAATCCGTGGTTAGGAGTACAGGAGAATGTTTAGAAGTGCTCATTGACATCACCAGAACTTACAAGGGCTGGCTGACCTAACAACCGGCCTGGAGAAATATTACACAACCGCTTATGTTGGATTTATATTGTGTGGTTTTATCGTATATCTTTTTACATAAAGTTTATACTCTTTTTTTAAAACATGTGTGGAGTCTATTTGTGGTGTCATCATTGGATTTTTGTGAGCCGGGTTGCGAATACTTAACACATTTGCCTTGAAGATAAGCCTGGCTGCTTGTGCCAAGCTACTTAGGGGGGTGAGCGGGCCTATCTAAGAAGGTGAGCTTCCTTTCCCTGATGTTCGAACGCGGGTCCCTACTTGGGCTAAGGTAACTACTTCAGCCAACCAGGGATCCCCGGTCTAACACCTTGTTTCTTGATAATGTTGATAAAATCAGCTCTGGCTATATAACACAACAATACTGTCATGTTATACGTAATGGAAGCCCCCACAGCCTCCGGTGCGGGGGGGCAGGGAGGCAGACATGGTTTCATGTTTTCTCACCCTCTAAGCCATGCTATTGAATGCCTTGCAGAATGCGTGCAATGGCATGGAATAAGAAACAGTTAAACGCTTGGGAAAGCACCCTCGCTTTTCCAAGCAGGCCCCCTAAGTGTGTTGGGGGAGCAAACTTTCAGGGGGCCCCCGTTGAGCTCAAGACCAATGAATATCTGTGCGATCTGAGAGACACCAGGGTCCCCCATCACATTCTTCAGTGGGGCTCCATATCCTGTACAGAGAGCACTGATAAAGTTGCAGTAAAATATGTATATATCTGGCATAGTACATTTCTACCTTTCTGTGATTTACCTATTGTAATCTGATCCAAACTATACATTACCCTTGAGTGAGCAAAATATTGTGATTGTGACATTTTTAAATGCGCTATTGAGACCATGACCACAGTGGTGCAACACACAAGATCAAAGCATTTTCAATTTTCTTTAGCAAGGCCTGGGATTTTGGAAATGCTGCGGTGCATGACTCATTTTCCTCTAAAGAGACCCTCAAGCCGCACCAGAATGTCCTTGTCAGACCATCATCTGACAAACTTTTCATTTCCCAAATATAGTTTCAAAGATGGCCCCACTGGAATAAATAATACAACATTTTCACTCAATGGAATGATCATTTTTTGAAGAAATGTAGGGGATAGAATAAAAGCCAGATGATATTTTTGTACACATTATTCTAAAAAAAAGAATCCCTAAATAGCACTATATGTTCAAATGCAATAGATTCCAATGTGTGTAAACATTAACAGAATAGATCAGTAATAAGGGTTTCAGAGGCATAATATTACCTTCATGAATCAATACTATCTCAGCAGGTTTTCCGGGATATGTATTTTGTAATTTATTTCCATGATCAATGGCATAAGTTCCTAATGAAAAGAAGTGCCAGTAAGTAACCAGTTAGTATGCGTGCAAAGCCATCCCTGCCTTAGATCCTAACGTTGCTGAAATAAGAATGGGTGGGAAATGTAAAACTTGGTAAAAGCAAGTTATAATATAAGTGTATTCGTAGGCAATTTTTTTAAAAAAAAGGTGGATGTCAATGGGCAATTCTCTTTACTAGATCCTAACCGTTTTAAACACACACTAATATATTCATCCCAAAGGCTTTGATTGAAGAGATTTCGTATCCATGTTATGCAAAAATTGTGCTTATTCTGAGTTTTACCAATAATGATTGGCCCACAGTAAATTTCGATGGATTCCGCATCAAAATCTGCATTGGTCCTGTAGATACCAACACTTCATCCGTTAGTAAAATGCAGCAGGTTTTACGATGTGAAAGTTATTCCAGGGCGCTGTCAACTATGCATTGCTTGTAACCTTTATCCCTGCGCAAATTTGTGTTTGCAAAGAGTTGATCAAAAACCATTGGTTCCTAATTGGGGTATAGTTATGGAGCATATTGTTCTGCAGGCTCTTTCTTGAGTTTTTTTTTTCTTTTTTACAGTTTCTTATTTGCTATTAGCAGCATATGAACTGTCTGGTAGAAAAAACGCACTTGCCAACACATTCTATTGGTAAACATTGTAATCTACTCTCAGATGAATCCATGCCTGTCCGGTCCATTTTTGATGCCATGTGACCCTAATTGTGTTTTTTTTTTAGAAACGAGATATTGATAGCAGCTCTATAGATGGACACAAACCTGACAAGTTCACAGGAAAGATTGAATTTAAAAACATTCATTTCTCGTATCCAACACGACCTGATGTTCGTGTAAGTTATACCACATTACAATGTTGCTTTCTTCAAAATTAAACAGATGTTTTTCTGATACAATAGATGCTTTTAATAAGCACTGGTAATAATGTCTTAATTAGGCTTGAATGACCGTACTAAAAAAGTCAACCCTAACATTTGATAATCTTGAAATAAAGTTTATGGAACTTTCTGCATGTGTTTTCAATCATCAACAAAAGGTCTAAGATCATCATGCAATAATACCATGAATACATTTCCACAGATCTACACCACCATGTATTGAAGTATGTTTTTCTATGAATGAGGAGATTGTATGATGAAGAAACCTATAAGGTGTCCTGCAATATTAAGTGATTACTTACGGACATCTGTATTCCTTTCTATTTTATACTCTTTTATTTAAACGGTGATGTCTTTAAGAAGCACTTCTTTGCAGGCAGGTATGATAAAGTCTCTTCACCCAGGAACTTTGTATGCTATGGCACAGGATTATATTGTGCTGTATGTCCTACCACACAGCAAGTAGGCTTGCAGAGATGCTGAAAATGAATTCCATAGTTAGCAGGAAAAACGTTGTTGTCAGTAACACCACACTGCTATGCAAATATTAATTATTCAAACTTTTTAATGTGTCACAGTAAACCACTATGCAAACGGAAGTTCATCCTTTATAATTGTGTATGCCATGTCCCAATGCCTTTTGGTAAAGTGTTCCTTTGTCAGGAGGCTTGCGTAAATCACTAAACATAGACAAACTCTCATGATAAAGGGGATCAGATACCGGACTGGTTACATGGCATTGGGACAGATGCCAAAGAAGTGCTGCATGAAATTATGACGAAAGCCCTGGATTTACACATGTGTAGTCCTGGAGCAAATTTAACACTGAAGTGAGCCATACTTTAAACAAAAGATAATCTCTAAATCATAGGTAATTGATTGTGGAACTGGGATTTGGTTAAGGCAGCACTACAGAAGCTCTGAGACAAACATATTTCAAAGCAAATGTCCTCACATGTGCACTTGATGGTTTTCTTTCTGACTAATAACTCCATCTCAGGAAGTTTTAAACATGGCCTCTAAGTATTGGCTACAGATGGATCACAATTCACAGCAGAAAACAACTAGATATAGAATTGAAAAAACTTAAATGAGGTGGCATGTTGATCTTGTGGTCACCATCAAACCAAAGCAGCTAGGTGAGGTGAGCCTGTGTATTGGCATGCACCTTTCTTAATAGGACCAGTTACAAAAACATTTTCCCCCTACCATCATTGATCCATTTACTAATTCAAATGGGGTCTGGTAGTTTTCAAAATGGGACCACAATACAGGATGCCACTAATTGCTACTCATTGAAGCCTGTCGATATAAGGTGACATTTTCCACCAATGTGGTTGTGAGATGATCAAAGGCTGAGCTTTGGGGTATATTCAGCTGTGAAGTCAGGAGGATCTCTGCAGAATATTACAGCAGTATTTAACTTCCTCAGAATAATCAATCCTGCAGAAGTTTAGCAATAGTCCTAAAGTAGCAGTGTCCGCATTGTGGATGGAAAGCACTTTAGAGGGTTGACAGAAACCATTGATACCACTATTTCAAAGATTTGGACAACATCTGCTAACAAGGATACAAAATGGGGCACTGCTACAGCAAGTTTACAATTCTAATATTCAAGTCTGCCTTTTACCTGTCAAGACACTCTCGCAGACCAAGTGTGTCAGAACCCAATATGATCAAATGCAAAAAGTACGTTGTCATGAAACTAGAATATCTAATAAATGCAAATGTGCAGGACTAATGTCCATAGCTGGTGAAGAACTTTCTAGAAGGGCCCAAATATGATCACTCTACTAAACAATTTCATTTTTGTGCTTTTAAAGGTGTATCGTGAAATTAACTTATCTCAATCAATCAGAATTTGTCGTGTGCAGTTAATCACCCAAGAGGGTATCCAGGCACTATGGACCTTCTGCGATCATTCAAAAAGCTGAGTCTTGAGTACATTCCTGGAGTGCATGAGAGAGGGGGTATTCAGAGGTGGAGGGGTAGGTAATTCCAGGACTTGGCAGCAAGGTAGGAGAAGGAGTGTCCTCAGCTGTGACTTCGACTGGTTCAGGGGTTGTGAGCGAGGAAGTTAGAGTGCAGGTGTCTGGAGCATTGGTGGTAATTCAGGCAGTGGTTGATGCATGCTGGTCCTTGGTCGTGGAGGGCCTTATAGACATGTATTAGCAACTTGAATTATCATCTTTTCTGAACGGGGAGCCAGTTCAGGACCCTGAGGTTGGGGGTTATGTGGGTCAGTTTTGGGAGGCCGTGGATGATTCTGGAAGCAGAGGTTTGTATCGTCTGGAGTCTGTTCAGGAGTTTCGTGATGATTCCTGAGTACAGCATGTTGCAGTGGTCGAGTTGGCTGGTGACTAGGGCACAGGTGAGGTTTTCCTGCTGTCAACAGGGAGCCATTTGAAGACCTTTCAGAGCATGCGAGTTTGCTGTCTAGGATGATTTCAAGGTTGCTGGTGTGGTCTTTTGGTGCGCGTGTAGGCCTGAGTTTGAACGGCCACCAAGTGTCATTCCAGAGGGAGGTGTTGTTTCTAAAGATCAGCACTTTGGTCTTGTCAGTGTTGAGTTATAGGCAGTTGATCTTCATCCATTCAGCAACGTTCTTCATGCAGTTGTGGAAGTTGGTCCTGTCTGGGGTGGGGTCTTTTGAGATTGATAGGATATGTTGGGTGTCGTCTATGTAGAAAATGGTGTTGAGGCCCTGGGTTTTGATGAAGTGATGTTGGCCAGGGGCATCATGTAGATGTTGAAAGGGTGGGGTTGAGGGATGAACCTTGTGAGATACTGAAGATGACACTCTTGGGTTCCGACATGTAGGGTGGTATGCAGATACTCTGGATTTGACCTGTGAGGAAGGGTGGGATCCATTTGAAGGCATCTCCCTGGATGCCAATCTGGCAGAGTCTCTTTATGATGGTGGGTGATATATTGTATTGAAGGCTGCTGATAATTAGAGGAAGATCAGGGCTGCATGTGCTTCCCCTGTTGAGAATGGTTCTTCTTGACCGGGTAGACATAGAAGATTGAATGTCACTCAAAGAGGATTATATCATCATCTCCTTTTCCCTCATGGAAAGAATACGTCAACTGGTATATCAGAGGCACAAAAGACTGACATAGGCTAGGACAGACTAATGAAAAATGTGTGGTTCACTGGCTTACATTAGCTGATGGAGGGTCTTGTTGTGAGGCTATATTAAGGCCTTCAGGAGGTCTTTGTATTTGCACCTTAGCTCTCTCCTGTTTGCTGCCAGTTGTGGGTCAAGTATTGCTTTATACGGGGGAGAGTTTTTCTGGCCTCAAGATGGCAGCCGTTTAGGCAAGCTCCTTCGGCCACATGACAATCGGACATAATCCTATGCCATTTTACTATCCTTTGACGCCTCGTTTGCCTGCTGAATTCTTGCAGACTGTGTCAAAACGACTGTTGCCGGAATACAGCCAGGTAGCTGTGAGGTAGGGAAGGTAGTCGAGCTTTTCTGCAGCCACATGACCGGGGCCAGGAGCAGCCTGCGGAGCCTGTTGTCAGCTATCGGGCCTCTGCTATACCTTCCCTGAGCCCCGCTGTGTTGCCTAGTGGAGCCTGATCGTGGACCCCACCTTCGGCACTGGAGCATACTAGACCAAAGCTTGTGCTCCATGCCCGTGGAGGAGATTGCTTTCGGCATCAAGGCTGGGAGACTGTGTTTCGCCAGTGAAAAATTCTGGGCCCTTCCATCTCCTGGCTGAAATGTGAGGGGTTGATATAGGCCTTTCTTTGTGGAATCTGTCTAACTGTGCTGCTCCTGGTGGGGAGCAGTGACTGACTACCAGCTGCCACACTTTACTGTAGGCTCTGTGGCCAGACCCAGGAGAAGGCCAAGTGCCCTACCATGGGTGTTGCAGTAGCCGTATAGGTCCTGCAATACTCTTCTCAGGAGTCCAGACCCTCGTGCGGAGGTATCACTGCACTGACAGGCTCCTCTTGGGTGTGGACCACACCTTTGCTGACGGGGATACTGGATTAACTTCTGAAGGTGAACCTACTTTCAGCATTGGGGCAGTGGAACTATGTGTCCTACTTGTGTACACCTCTGTAAAGCTTTCAACAATTGTTCTCAAGGAACTTATTCTTAAGAAAATCAAACTTGAACAAGTGTGTGATCTCACAAGGATTCAATCCTTAACATGAAGAATTAAACATAGGGTAAACATGTGGTTCATTCAATATTCACAAAATCAGAACAATCGGTAGCCCATAAGGATTAACTGGTTTCATTCACTTCGGCCAAAAATGAGTAACATATTTATTCATTTATAAACAAACCAACAGTTTTTTTTTTTTACAAAATATAGATTTCTTTTTAGAAAAGCAAGTGCGCAGACCAAGTATATATACAGTACATTAATTTTTCATATATTTGTGACATATGTGACCCCAGTGAGTTGACCATAACCGACTTGTTATTCAAACAAGGTGATTTCATTTACAAAGGGCTATTTGAAATGGTAGGATGTCTTTAGATTCTAATTCAGTTTCCAGATCAAGGATCAGATTCGTTTTCTAGTGTTTAAATACTTTTTTTTTTTATTTCAAATGTTTTTATTAAAATATAAAATGTGCATATCAGTGGTTATATATACAGTACAGTATAGTAAACATAATAGAACTGCGGCACCGTTGTCGTCAGAGGAGAAAAGGAGAAAAGGAAGAAGAAAGAGGGGGGGGGTTTCTTATCCAGTGTTTGGGGTGTTCAGGTGTGCGTCGAGGCGTTCCCACATCACCTCCTTAGCATTGTGCTCCTTTGAGAACTTGCCGGTTATATTGTCTGCTCCTCTGAGAAATGTCACTCAGTTTATCCAAGTTTTAAAATTAGCTTTGTCTGTGTTTTTCCAGTTTGTCAGGATAACTTTTAGAGCTGCTGTTAGCAGTATGTCCATTAGGTCTCTTTCCTCTTTGCTGTTTAGGTCTGCCGTCATGTATTCCGTGGCAAGGCTCACAAAGCTGATCGTTATGTCTTTGTTGAAGATGTCATTGATGAAGTTGTTCACCCTTGACCAAAACTTCTTGACTTTGGGGCACTCGAAGATCAGGTGTTCTAGGGTGCCTTTCTCTTTTTCGCAGTTCCAGCAGCTATCAGTGTCTCTTATGCCAGCTTTATGGAGTTTTGCCGGGGTCCAGTATGCTCTGTGGAGGAGCCAGAATTTTGTCTGTGCTAGTTGTGGGGTTATCTTATTTGTTGACGACGAACGCCACAGTTTGCTCTTTTCATCCTCGTTTAGCCGCCTGCCCAGGAGTTGTTCCCATGTGCTCGTTGTTTTCTTGTTCAATGCGGATGTGGTGGGGCTGAGGAGCTTGTATATTTTTGCCGTTTGGTGGCCCGTCGTGTTCAGGCTTTGCATGTATTTGATGATGGCAGGTTCTCTCTTCTTTGCTTAGGTTTGCTTTCGTTATGGCAGTTTTGATTTTCAGGAATGTGTATAGTTCGCCTTCTTGGAGCGAGTGTAGTTGTTGCAGAGTTTAGAATGTTATTGGTGAGTGTTTTGCTTCTAGTTGGTTTGGTAGAGTTATTCCTTTCTCCATCCATGTTTCGTTGTGCAGTGTTTTCCCTTGGTACGTTAACTTCGTGTTGAGCCAGATTGATTCCCATGTTGTACCTTTCATTCTCTGTCCCATCTTTTTATCTATTTTCATTAGTGCCTCTTTGGTGTGTTTCAGGATTGGGTTGAGTCTTTGGGGGTGTTTGTTTGCTGTGAGAAGCGCTATGGGATTGATTCCCCCCAGGATGTTCCTTTCTACTTCCAGCCATACAGGTTCGTAGCCTTGGGTGTTGTGGAGCCAGTATATTCCTTGCTTCACTAAGCACGCAGTTTGGAAGTTCTTGAAGTTCGTTAGGTTGAGGCCACCCAGGTCTTTTGTTAGTCTCAGCTTTTGTAGATTGATTCTTGGTTTCTTATCTCTCCACATGAAGTTGTTTATGAGTTTGTCCAGTTTTTTTATGGAAAGCATCTGTCATTGTCAGCGGTAGCATGCTGAGTGTGCAGTTGATGGCGGGCGTGACCATCATTTTTATTGTTTCAATCCTGCCCCACCAGCTTATGTATTTGGGTGACCACAGGTCCAGTCTTTCCTTTATCCTTTTCAGGGCTGCGTCCTCGTTGTGTTCTAAGGTGGATTTTAGGTCTCTCCCGAACAGCAGGCCTAGGTATTTAAGGGGTTTTGTTTGCCAAGCCAGACCCGAGTCTCCAAGTACCTCTTTTGTGGTATGGATGTTCATTGGCTTGCATTCTGATTTATCTTTGTTGAGCTTGTATCCTGAGGCTTCTGCGTATTCTCCTATTGTGTCCATTAGGGCTGTGATCGATGTTGACGGCTTGGTGGTTGTGATGAGGATGTTGTCTATGTATGCTTCGAGTTTGACAGTTTTGTCTTTGATTGTGACACCTGTTATCCCGTTGTTGTCCCTTATTCTGGCTAGTAGTGGTTCTAGTGCCAGTAGAAAGAGTCCTGGTGAGAGGGGGCATCCTTGCCTGGTGCCTCTCCCCAGCGTTAGTGCTTCCGATGTGCCTCCATTTACCACCACTTTTGCTCTTGGCTCGTTGTACAGGGCCATCACCATAGTTCTGTATTTGGCTCCTAGTCCGAACTTGTCCGTGCAGTTGTTCAGGAATGGCCAGGAGACTCTGTCAAATGCTTTCTCTGCATCCAGTGCTATCATCACCGCCTGTTTATCGCTGTGTGTTGTGTGGTTGATAAGGTGACAGAGTAGTGAAGTGTTGTCTTGCGATAGTCTGTTCTTGATGTATCCTACCTGTGAGTTGTGGATGAGGGCAGGAAGGACCCTGTTTAGTCTGTTGGCTAGCATCTTCGCGTAGATCTTGCAGTCTACATTTATGAGCGATATGGGTCTGTAGTTCTGCGGGAATTGTGGGTCCTTCCCTTCTTTAGGGATTACGATAATGTTTGCCTCGGCCATGGACTCGGTCATTCTGCCCCTTTGTATGCAGTGTGTGTATGTGTCCGCCATTATAGGTTTGAGCTGTTGAATGAATGTCTTGTACAATGTTATTGTGTATCCGTCTGGCCCTGGTGCTTTGCTTGGTTCGAGTTGGTTGATGGCTGCTCCAATTACCGCATCTGTTATGTCGTCCTCTAGTGATTCTCTTTGGTCTGCCGTAAGCTTCGGCACGTTCGTCTTGCTAAGCAGGGCGGCGCCGCCATCGGTTTTTAGACTCTTGTCCTCGCTGTATAGTTCTTTGTAGAACTGCCTGAATACCTTGAGGATACCTTTGTTTGTGGTTTGTGACTTGTTCGTTTTGTCCGTTATGGCTGCGATTGTGTGTTGCCTCTGCTTCGCTTTTTAAGTATGATGCTAGTTGTTTCCCAGCCTTGTTTGCAGCACACAGGTTGATGGATTTAAATTTGTTTATCCACGTACCGGCCCTTTCACTTAGGATCTTGTTCAGCTCATATTTCTTCTTTGTTAGTGTTGTCAGGGTATTTTTGTCTGTTATGTTTGCGCAGTGCCCTCTCTCTAGCTGAGTGATTTCATCTTCCAGTTCTTTGATTTTCTTGTTTCTCCCCCTGTTCATTCTTGCTTTGATGTTGATTAGCTTGCCTCTTAACGTTGCTTTCAGAGCATCCCAAATAGTACTTTTTCCCACCTCCTCGTTGTCGTTGTGGTCCAAGTATTCACTTATTGCGCCTGCAATTTCCTTCACGTTGCCTTCGTTTTGTAGGATATCGCTGTTCAATCTCCATCTGCTGGTTGGCTTCTCATTATGACTGCCTCTTAGTGATAGTTTGATGTGTGCGTGGTCTGAGATGGTCATTGGTGCGATTTCTGTATGGTCAATCAGGTGTGTGTGTGTGTTGGACATCAGTATGTAGTCTATCCTGCTGTAGGAGTTGTGTGGGTGCGAGTAGAAGGTGTATTCTCGCGCACTTGGGTTCTGTAGTCTCCACGGGTCTGCAAGGTGGAGCTTAGAGCATAGGTCTTTCAGGGTGTTGGTGTTGTGGGAGTCGTGGCTTGTTCTGTGTGGGTGTCTGTCTGTGGCTTGGTCTAGTACTTGGTTCATATCTCCCGCTATCAACAGGAGGTCTTCTTGGGGGACTGCGGAGAGCAAGGTGTCTACTTTTTGCCAGAACTGCTTGTCTCCTGAATTTGGACCATATATATTGGCTATGTGTATTTGTTCCTCTCCTTTTACAAGGCTGGTTATTAGTATTCTTCCTTCCTCATCTGCGTGATTTTTTTAGGGTTAGGTTCGCCTTCTTACTCACTATGGTGATGACCCTCCGTTTCTTTTTGTTGGCTGGCGAGCAGATAACCTCCCCTATCCATTGTGCTTTCAAGTGTTTTGCTTCTTCTTCTGTGAGTTTGGTTTCTTGCAGTGCATAAATGTCTCCTTTCAGCTTGGCTAAGTGGTCTAATACTTTCCTTTGTTTGATTGGGTGGTTGAGGCCCTTGACATTCATGGACACTACTTTGAGGTTTGTGGTTAGTTTGGATTGTGTTGTATCGTTCATGGTGGTTTTGGGCTTTCGCTATCTGTCAGGTGTTTGGTTCGGTGTTTGGCTGGAGTCGGCATTGGTCCTTGGTTGTCTCCTCGAGTTGTCCCCCCCGGGGCATAGGGTATGGGAAGTGGGGTGATAGGTGGAAAAGAGATATACAAAGAAAAAGATGCAAGTTTACGTACTGTACCATTCGGCTGTGGTTCTACATTCCCCCCCCCCTCCCCCTCACCCCCCTCCCTCCCTCCCCCCACCCTCCGCCTTTAGAACTGTGAGCGTGTGACAGCAAGGGTCCTCCCACTCTCTCCCCCCCCAAGTCTCTGTCTGTTAGGAAGGTGTGGAATTGTTGCCCTTGTGTCTTGCATAGTGGGTTGTCTACTTAGTTTGTTTAGTCTCTGTCACTTGGTTTAGGTAAAAAGGATATGGCTGGTCTGTTGCGTTCCGTCGCTGGTGTTCTCTTCTCCGCTGCTTGCACTCAGGGTTGGTCTGTCATTGAGGTACTCTTCGTCTTTGAGGTAGATATGGTTGACTTTATGTACATACACACCGTGCGTTCCTTGAGGTGGGTGTTGTTGGTTCTGTGCAACTGTGAGTTCGTATTGGCCCTCCGTGGGGTCTTCTGATTGTTGTCTCCCCCCCGCTGGGGGTTGGGGAAGTTGGTGCAGTTGGTGGTGGTCAGTTTTGTTGTGCAGGTGTTAGTCTTTGGTAGTGGGGGTATGGTTTGACAAAGTGCTTGCTTCCTCATGCCCCTTGTTCACTCCCCATCGCCCTTCGCCCCGTCGGATGACGCTCTTCGTTTCTCTCCTGGGCTCTGTTGGTCCATTTCCTCAGGCTCTGGGCCTTTCATGTATCTCCTTAGTTTGTTGGGGTCCTCAAAAAGTCTGCTGCCATTCCTGTCTGTTATTTTCATCTTGGAGGGCCCAGCGAAAGTGAAGGCTATGTTGCTTCTGCGCATTTGATCACGTAGGGCTAAGAACCCCTTTCTCTCTTCCTCCGTGTGTTTGGAGTAGTCCTGAGTGATTGTTACTTTCTGGCCATTTATCAGTAGTGGCAGGCCTTTCCTTGCTTCCGTGAATATTGCGCCAGTGTGGTTTGCGCGTAGAGGCTTACAGATAATTGGCCTTGGGTTGTTGCTGTTAGCGGGCTTTCTTGCTGGGATGCGGTAGGCTTTCTCGATCTCAAAAGGTCTGTCGAATTTGAGGCCTGTAAGTTTGGGTATTATGTTCTCTAGCATGAGGGCGCACGCTCCCGGGGTATCCTCCTCCCCTTCGGGGACTCCCAGTAGTCTGACATTCCCCTTACGGCTTTTGTCTTCTTGTTCCGCCAGTAATCTTTGTAGGGCTGTCGTTCTCCTTATTGCTATGCCCAGGTCTTTGTGCATTGTCCCTGTGCGGTCTTCTAGGTCGTTCACTCTTTTCTCTGCTTCATCAATCCTTCCATTTGCCTTGCTTTGCTCCGCCCTTATGGCGATTAGCTCCATTTGAATATTGTCCACTGTCTTTTTTGTGGCTTTTGTTAGGTCGTTGCCTTCTGTGATTTTCTTCAGTAGCGTATCGAGAGTTATTGTTTCGCTGCATTGGCCGTTTTTGTTTTTGCCTGGGGAGTCTGGGTATTCATTTCTGCTTTTCTTCGGGTCGTTCAAGATCTTCTTCTCGTCTTTCCCTGCCATGATGTTGAAGCCTCTTCAGACTTGGTGGGTCAGGAGTCTGCCTTCCTTTTGTTTCCGTTTGGTTGGCTCTACCCTCGGGTCTTTTGTTGCTTTGGTGGCGTTGCTTCTCTGTGGTGGAGGGGTTCCTTCCCTGAATCTGCACGGCCACTTGATGGTATGGGTCCTTGTCTTTGTTCCCGCCAGTCTTCTGCGTGTGGCCTGCGTCTGGTGTGCCCTGGTGTTAACCTTAGTTGTCGCTCCTTGACTTTGGGCATGCGGCTAGTTTCCTTTCTCTCGTTGTGCTCCCCTCTTTGGTTTGTCGGGTGTGCTCTCAGCTGGGGGTTTTGTGCCACTCGCTGGTCCTATGGCGTTTGTCTGCGTCGTTCTTGTGCCCCCCTTGGTGCCTGCCTTGGTGCCAGCCTGCTCTGTGTGGTCTTCGACGGCCCTTGGCCCCGGGCCTTTGTCGTGGCTTGTCTAGTCGTGCGCTCGCTACTTTCGCCTCCCTGGCCAGCTAGACCCGAGTGCTGGCTTGGTTTGGCCTCTCGAAGGGGATTTTTGTCGCTTGCTCAGTTGACCCCCCTCGCCGCTACCTCTACTTGGCTCTGCACTATTAGCCCTCTTCCGTGCGCTGGGCGTTGTCTGAGCACTTCTCACGTGCTTCTTCGCCTCTGCCGGTGGAGTAGGCCTCTTCCTCCCTTTCAAAGATGGCTGCCGCCGCTTCTGCCTGCACCAAGATGGCGGCCAGAGCTACCCTGCCGTCTTTTACTTTTCTCTTTTTATTTGTTTGTTCCTTTTCGGGGCGCTACTCGGGGCTCTACTCTTGCTCCTGTGCGCTTGCTCGTCTTCGAGTGTGAAAGCTCGATCGCCGTGCTAGGCTGAGGCTGGATGATTGCTCTCAGTGCCTCTTTACCTTTACCAAGATGGCTGCTGCGGTGTCTGTTGGCCCCGATTCGCTGCGAGTGGGCGACTGGGCGACTGCTTTGGCTGCTGCACTTTATGCCGGTGCTGTATTGTTATCTGTGCCACCAGTTTGCGCTCGCTTAGTTTGCTGGCTGTAACGCTCTTACTTGCGGCTCTCTGCTGCTTCGTGACTGCCGGTCTGTTGTTGTCCTGCACCAAGATGGCCGCCTCGTTTGCCGCCGCTCACCCCCGGTGATTGCCGGTGCTTCTGGTGGTACGGGCCCGTCCGTGGTAGGGTCGGATTGGAGGCCGCCGCTTACACAAGCTGTTGAGTGCTGCCGGCTCTTGCCCCAACTGCGTGGCGTGGGATCCTGCCCTGCTTCTCCCCCCGATCTGCTTGTGTCCACCAGTTGTGCCGCTTCTTCGGTCCTAGTTGCGCCCGTGCTTGTTTGTGCGGCTCGTGGCTGAGGTAGCCCCTGGTGTCACAGCTGCCCCTTTCTCCCGCTTCGTTCTCAGCTCGCGAGCCAGATTTAAGATGGTGGCTCTTGCTCTGCTGTGCTGTGTTTCGGTTTTGGTTCTCGTGTACCCCCACGGGGGTCTCTTTTGCTGCCGAGTTCGTTCCCCACGTGTGCTGCCTCGGGTCTGCTGTTGCCTGCTTCTGCTCTGCTTGCTTCTGCCTCTGCGGCCTCCTTGGTGGAGCTAGGAGGCTCTTGGGAGATCTCTCCGGTGGGTGGCTTGTTCCGCGCTTCCTCCTCCACCTCCCAGCTCACGCCGCCATCTTAGGGTGCCTTCCTCTGTTCCTTCACTGCCCGTTTTTACCCGCTACTGTCTCTGTTGTACCTCCTTCGGATCTGTGGGACCTCTAGTTGGGTGCTGCTTGGGTTCATGCACCCCTTCGTTCGCTTCTGATCTTCTTTTCCGAGTTTTTCCTTCGTTGCTCGCCGCTAGTTTGACTTGGGGGTCGGGAGCTCCGGACTTAGGTCTGCTGCCTCCTTGCCATCCAAGCCACGCCCCCCTCTAGTGTTTAATTACTATCCTTTTTTATTGTCGATGACATTTCGACCCAGTTGAGGATATTAGGGTCTCTTCAGGACAAGGGATTCCTGGGGACTTTAAGGGATATGTATATTAGTAAGAGAATTGTGTGGTGTGCAGGCCTACTAAGGAACTGAAAACACATAAGGTGCTTACCTCAAGTTAAAGTGTCCGGCGTAGGATCAACGTTCAAAGCATTGCTGAATGGTAAGGAAAGGACCTGTATATCAATTAATATCAGGGTGGGCAACCGAGAAGCGTCAGTCTTCTTGTGGCAACCTGTAATCTTTTACCTCCATGATGGAATTGATACCTAAGTATATAAAGGGATTGCTATCAGTATTCGTACTCCAACTGGAGGAGTACAGTGGTAATGAGGGTGTTGATACACTCACCTAGGAGCCTGGCTACAATATTGACTCAATAGTAGTAGTTGCAGGGATCTAGATCTGCTCAGAGTGAGCGAGTCCAATGTGAAATAGAAAAATAGAGTCCAGAAGGTGAGGGTGCCTAATAAAGAACCCACCGCAGATCTGGAAGTATGTGGTCTTGTGACCGGATAATCTGATATCATAATTAATCACAACCACATAATGAAAATTGGTAATTCAGTTGGGGTGTGGACTTACTCCGTAATGAACTCAAGGTCTCCCCTTACTTTGTCCGAGAACCCAAGGAGAATCCCTTTGAGGAAGTGCCAGAGAAAACAGTGCTCCATGCGATTTAGTTGGCTGAAGTAAGCCATGGTTAATATGGTGGACGCAATGCCTTATTTGACCAGGAAAGAGTTAACCAATATCTGAACCTGAGCACGTGGTCAACCTCACTCCACAGCAGCCATCTTAGAGGGGAGTGAAGACCAAGCCTTTCTCTGTGCGTTAGGATATTATTAATTACAAGTCCATTTTATTGACTCTCTAGTGGATCGGTGTAGGCCAATGCGTCTTGATCAATTTTGGCATTTAAACATGTACTAGCAAAATACTAAACAATAAATATTTACATAAATCTTCAACAGTAACGTGTGTGGTACTAAGGTGCAATTGTAATATCTGACACAGAAGAATAAAGAATCTCCCTTATGAACTTTGTAATAGTGGGGAATAAAAGCACGATAATGCAAAAAGATATCTGGGCTAACACACATATACCACTCAGTTTAGTTATTATTGGTACCACTCTTGATATCACGCATATGTTAATTTTTAGTTTAGACAATATATAGTAATTTAGGTAATTTAAATTCATGCTGGAAAATCACATTTGACAGTAATTCTAAACATCTTTTTTAACAGTGGTTTGTGTGAGATTCAATTTGGCTATCTACAATTAATGGATAAGGATCTCAGGTATCAGCTGTATGATAGTTCGAAGCTAAATTACTTAAAGGCTATCCATATACAATAGTGCAAAATGAAAATCATGAGTTCAAACTGAAATCACATGTATTAGTGGTGTGTATGGCCTACACCTTCTATAAGAGTGATAGACTAACTCTGAGTGTATGCCAATCGCCGATCCCAGACAACAGCTTTGTAATAGTTCAGATTGTAGTCATGGTGAATTCAAACTTATGAACCTATGCCATTCCTCAAGCCTATTCAAACCCTGTTGGATTGAGATAAACGTGTCGATCCATGTATATTCCAGCCTTTGTAAATTCTAGGAAATGTTGCCACCACTTAGTGGTACTCTAGCTTTTTCAGTGACTTGCCAACATAATTTGTCAGCTGTGTGTGTCTTTTTCTTGATAATGCTGTACTAATGGGGCATTCTCTGTTAGACATCTTATCCTACTCCTCAATGTTGCTCAAGTTTAATGTTCTCACTTGTTGAAAGCTATATAGTTAATGCCCGGTTCCCAGGGACATATGGGTTGCTCTTGTGTTTTGAAATATTGTGTGTACACCTCTGGGCACTGCTGTCTCCTTGTTGCATTACTGCCACCTTGTGTCCCTGCAGGCTAATGACCTCACTGTGAGTGCACCTGGAAGTTCAGGTGTCTCTCTACATCATTAGTACAACCCACTGCAGTTTTAGACATAGCTGAACTCCTATGCCACCTAACTGCAAAGTCCTGCCCTACTAGTGACTATTTGAACGTTTTGCCCACAATACTGTTTTCTGGATGTGCCTGTGGTGCCCGGGCCCCTGTCGGACTGGTGAGTGCATGGTGGTTGTGACAGCAGCTATGCCACTGAGACTCCAGTAACACTGCAGAGTCCTTCCAAACTTGGGATAGCTGTTTTGTTCAATGCTAGGCTAACTTTTTTTTTTTTAACTTACCCCATGGATTGGGGCATCCTACGACGTGGACAGACTTTCGCTGTGCCTGAGTCGTGCCAGAGTCCTGCCCGTCTGCGCCCGTCCACGGCGCAGAGGCGGTCGGAGCGGCGGGAGGCCAGGATCTGGTGTTCAGATTATTCCGTAGCCATCATGGTCTGCTATTCTGCCTCGCAACTGCGGTCCTTACAAAAGGTATCGGGTGATTGTGTGAAGGTGTTTCCAGGTCGCCACAGGGGAAAGAACAGATGCCCTGGTTGTGGCTGGTCGCCATGCAATGCTCCCCTGACACTCCCTGTCCGGGAGGGGCCCTCTGTGAAGTATCTTTGTATGCTGCTTAACACCAGGTCAGTGCGTAGTCACGTTCAGGAGCTCTTTGACCTCCTGACTACGGAAAAGCCTTTGTGTTTGATGCTCACAGAAACCTGGCTAGGTACCTCTTCCAATCCGGATATCGCCTTAGCGATCCCCCCGGATTATAGTATTCACAGGCAGGACAGATTGGAAGGAAGGGGCGGTGGTGTAGCACTCGTGGTGAAGAAAGCCACTGTATGTTCTATTATTCCCACTGAGGCTATTAAAGGGTCTGAATCCCTTGCCTTTTCTTTATCTTTGGCGCCACATCAGTCTGTGAAAGTGTTGTTGGTGTATAGACCTCCGGGCCCTGCTGGTACTTTTTTGAAGACCTCCAGTGTGCTATGTCGACGCTGACTTTGAGAGCGGACCATTGCATTTTGGCCAGTGACTTTAACTTTCATATGGATGAGGCTTCGGACCCTGACGTGATCAAACTTTCTGATATCACGGCCCCTCTGGGCTTAGCCCCCTATCTTTTCGAACCAACACATGACAAAGGCCATACTTTGGATCAGGTCTTTTCTACGTCCCGTATTGGAGTGGCGGCACTCCTGCCGGTCTTGTGGACGGACCACCGGTTGGTTAACTTCTTCATATTGGGCAATACGAAATCCCTGATTAGTACCCCAAGACAGCTGGGATCTGCGTCTCGGGCATTTCATAGAGTGACTCCAGAAATGTTGTCTCAGGCACTGTGTGAACATCCCTGCCCTCTTACGGGGGCTTTGGAGAGAGACTTGGAGTCTTTGCAGTCCTGGTTTGTAGACAGGTTGAACGATCTGGCCCATTTGAGGGCTCCTCGTGCTTTGCCAAAGCGGGTGTCTGCTCCGTGGTTCACTGGAGCACTGCTTGCTTCCCGCAGGCAGTGCAAGGTGGCGGAAAGGGCTTGGCGTGCTAAGTACGACCCTGCTGCCAGACTTGAATACAAAGCCTTGGTTAAAATCTATCATCGAAATATTCTCCTTGAGAAGAAAAGCTACTTTGCAAGGAGGATTGAGGATGCCTCGAACTCCTGCAAAGAGATCTTTACAATTGTCAGGGAATTTATTGCCCCTCGGTCGAATGCGAGTCAGTCTGCCCCTACTGAGTCCTGGGCTTCGGATCTGGCACTTTTCTTTACTACAAAGATCAAGTTAATTCAGGATTCATTTCCTCCACGGCCGGTCGTTGCTTCTTTGTGTTCTGAGGCTAGTCCTGCTTCATCGGCCCAGTCCTGTCAGATTTTCCGCCTCTCTCAACTGCTTCGTCACTGACGCTTCTGGCCAATCTTAAATCTGGCTCACCACTCGATCCATTTCCGGCCAAATTTCTGGCGAAGATGGCGGAAGTGGTAAATCCGCTGGTCAATCCCCTCCTGAATCTTTCGCTGAGTCAGGGTGTGGTCCCGTCGGCGTGGAAACAGGCCATGGTTATTCCCCTTATCAAGAAGCCCGGTCTGGCTCCTGAGGTCTTAGCCAATTATAGACCTATTTCCCTGCTCCCCGCACTGGCTAAGACCCTGGAGAAGCACGTTCATAACGTCCTCTCCAATTTTTTGGAATCACATGACCTGTTACATTCCACCCAATCGGGCTTTCGCCCGAATCTTAGCACGGAGACAGCGCTACTGGAGGTCTCCGAGGCTATCAAGGAGACATTGGACGTGGGTGGCAGAGCCATGCTGATTATGCTGGACTTGTCGGCGGTCTTCGACACCGTCCCCCATGAAGATCTGCTGGTCAGACTTTATGAGATCGGTCTGAGGGGGACGGTGCTCAGCTGGTTTACTTCTTTCCTGGCTGGCCGTCGACAAACGATCTGGGCCTCCTCTAGCTCTGCTGAGATGCCGCCATTGGGAGTCGGAGTCCCGCAGGGCTCGGTATTGAGCCCGACTCTTTTTAACATCTTTATGACCCCTCTGGCGGCTCTGGCCGAGTCTTTCGGGGCCCAGATCGTATCCTACGCAGATGACACCCAGCTGCTCTTTACCTGCCGGAAAGGAGAGGATTTTGATGGAGAGAGCATCCGTGAGTGCCTGAGTGCTGTTTTTAAGTGGCTCCAACTGAACAGCCTCAAGTGCAACTCAGATAAATCAGAGGTGCTCTTCTTCGGCTGTCAATCCGATCCAGACTGGCAGGTATGGTGGCCGGCTGATATGTCTCCTCCTGGGCGATCGTCTCAGCTAGCTAAGGACCTGGGGATCAAGATCGACAACGGTCTGACTCTAAGATCACAGGTCCTTGCCCTTACTGGCACCTGCTTCGGCCTGCTCCGTATGCTTCGGACGTTTTTCCCTCTGCTCTCCGAGGACCACAGAAGGGTTACGGTACAGGCCTTGATTAGTTCACGATTGGACTATTCAAACGTCTTATATCTTGGCCTGCCGGAATATCTCCTGCAACGTATGCAGGTGGTCCAGAACGCGGCAGCGCGCGCCATTTTTGGCCTGCATAGGCGAACCAGAGTCTCTGGTTTATTGCAATCGCTTCACTGGTTGCCTATTCGCCAGAGGATAGCTTTTAAAGCCTTAACGCTCGCTCATAAGGCCTTTTATGCAACAGGGGCTAAATACCTGCAGAAGAGGTTCTTTGCCTATCGCCCTCTCCGATCGTTGAGGTCTGAGTCTTTGTTCTTGGCCACTGTCCCTCGTGTGAGGAAGACACGCATGGGAGGTCGCTCCTTTAAGCTCCGGGCCCCTCAACTCTGGAACTCTTTGCCCCTGACTCTTCGTAGCACTTCTAATCTGCTGGCTTTTAGGAAGGGCCTGAAAACCTGGCTCTTTGCCTCTTAGATTTCTGCCCTACTGACCTGTTTTTTATTTGTTTGTTGTGTTTAGCGTTTTCAGCTTGTCAATAAAGCGCCGGGACACTCTTTTGAGTAGCCGAGCGCTATAAAAGACACAAAATAACATAACATAACATAACATAACATAACATAACATTGTCTCCTCACTTCCCAGTTCAATTAAGTGCTCGAGAGATGGGCCTTTTTCCCCATATAAGCACTTATAACCTCCCTTTAGAAACTCCAACCTTGAGAAAAGAAAAAAAATCAGAAGTCTTTCTCGTGTTTTCCAAAGATGTTGGACTCTCTTTGAAAACCCCGTTTTTCTGTAGCTCTCCAAACGAAGCTAAAATGCCTACTAGTTCAGTGATATTTTCAATAATGACAAACGATCAGCATTCTCACAGTGGATAGATTACTGAAACTGTGCATATTTTAAATATTTGATTTCCATTTATATTTATTTTATCCTACTTGAGCTATTTAAGATGCAACATTGTTTACAAACCTGTTTCACATGCTCACACTCAAACTTTCACAATGTTCGTGATTTGTTCTTTGCTTTGTCATGTAATTCGTTACCCATTGCCCCTATGTAAAGTTATCTGTCAACCCTGTGATCTGGTCATGTCAAATAAAGCTTCAAAGAAAGAGTTAAGGAGGCTGAATCTTTTGCTTACACTCCGTCATGCAGGAAGCGACGTATTTAGGGTTACATTACCCTTCCTACTGCAACAGTGCTGCAATAGAAAATGAATTGCAAAGGAGAAAGGAGCCCACAAAGTCTGGGGAGGAAGTGGGTAATCCTGGCTTTGTGGTAACAATGCCTGCCCACCCAAGACTCACATCTCTTCTTTGCTTGCTTACTTTTTGCACAGCTGCCGTTCACTTTCGTTAATAGAGATAGGCAATGTTTATTCTGTCCGTGACTGATCGGCGAATAAGGGAATACATGAATAACTAATGACTAGAAATATTGAAGACAATCCTAATTTCTGCACTAAGATTACCCGAACGACCAAAAATGTATTTCTTTACAGTTAGGCACTGTGCTGGTGAGGTTTGAATTTTTCTTTTGCCTTTCTACTATGACTGTTTTTATGAAATTTCAGTATGGACTAATATGTAAATGTACCTTTCAGATTCTTAAAGGTTTAAACCTAATTGTAGAACCCGGGAAGACCATTGCTCTCGTTGGTTCCAGCGGCAGCGGAAAAAGTACCACCATCCAGCTTTTACAAAGATTTTATGATCCACTCCAAGGAGAGGTAGGCTTTTTGTATTTCAAGATTATGTAGTAAATCTGTTGAAGAAAATGTCACTCATTCTGCGGTAGACTGAATGCACGAGGCTTTCGTGAGAACAAATCAGATAACATTTTGCATCAATGACAGTAAACTAGAACAACATGCAGAATGCAAAGGCGTACGGTGTATAATGGCCGGATTGCTTAAAGGTAATCTTCAGTACTCCCATTCTTCACACCCAGCCAGGTACTTACTTCAATGAGTAATGTAATCGCATTACTCTGTCTATTCCCTCGTCCTCATCTCACTCGTCCCATTCCTCGCTTTAATGAGTCATACCAAGCTGCTGTACCTCATCAGTAAAAAAAAGACAAGCATACACAAGAATGCTTGTTAAAAATAATTAAATCTTTCATCATCCAGCAGCCTCAAATGAAACAAAACAGAAAAAAACACAGGGAATATTAGGGATAATCATTCAGACATTGTGGCTCCCCTTAAAACTGAAGTACCACGAACTAATTTAGACTGTTCTACTAAATCAAGTTTGTAATGAGAAATAGAGGTGGACAGATTAGCCCATGTGGCTTCATCACATATCTCAAATATTGAGACCACTGAACATTCAGCCCAAGAAGCATCCGTTCCTCTAGTGGAATGGGGTTTAATAGTAGAGGGAAACTACTTGTCACTGCCCTCATGAGCAATGTCAATGACAGTTTTGAACCATCTTGACAAGGTTGATGAAGGTAGCTTCTCTCCGTTCCTCGCAGGACAAAAATGAATGAGCAAACTATCCAATTTTTTTATATTATGCAAACCGTTTCAAACAAAGTAATGCCACCCTCACCACATATTAGGAATTGGAAAACCATGCTTCAGTATTCACAGAAAGCTGCTGGGATGATAGAAGTATTTCCTGTTCCCTATGGAAATTAGAGTTGACCTTTAGTAGGAATTTAGGGCCCTTAGACAAAATGATCCTGTCAGGAGCTGAAGCAATGGTTAGCAGAACAGACGTGGAGGAGCACCAGGAGGTAAAGGAAGCCCAATGATGGCTTTAGGCCTTATTTGTTGAACTCCTCCTGGAAGCGAGTAAAGATGCAGTTACCGCAAGGGAGATGCCATTGATCAAACATCCCTCCTTCTCAATCTCCCAAACGAGAGATGGAGCTGGGTAAGAGTCTATACTGACAGACAATGATGACTCAGGGGAGAGGGAAACACTAGGATAGTCCACTCCTGCTCTATCAACAGCAGTGGAAGCAGTGGAAATGAAAGTCTCTATGTCCAGTTTGGAAGGATTAATACCATGTCTACCATTTCCCTCTTCAACTTTGCAAGGATCTTGGGAACCAAAGAATCAGAGTGAAAGTACAAGGAAGGCTGTCTGGCCATGACTGGAAAATGCATCCACTTACTCTACCTACGTTTGTGGAATCTTGGAAAACAAACTTGGGAATTGCATGTTTGTGTGATTTTCAAGTAGAGCTATATGAGGACGTTCCCACCTGCAGCATATTTCCTGAAGACAATCTGATTTAACACAAACTCCTGGGAGCAAGGGAATATTCTGCTTTGGTAATCTGCTTGCTGTTTAGGGTTCTCTTGATATAAATTGCCCTCAAACTTAGAATACTTTGCTCACCCCAAAGACAATTCTGTCGAGTCAGATGATTCAGAGAGGGTGAACAAGTCCCTTCTGATTGCTTAGATAAGATATGACTACCCGTATGAGCACCAACCTGCCCAGCAGGAGATAGAAGTATGTCTGAGTTGTCTTCTAGATCACCATAAGCTCATTCCAGTTGGACAACCTCTTTCTCTCCATTGCACCCCATAACCCCTGAGCGCAAAGTTCGTCTAGCACTGCACTCCACCCTAGGGCACTGGCATTGGTTTTTGATAACAATGGGTTTGGGATAGGCAAACATGGCTCCTTGGTTTAAGGTATGCTGGATTCATCCATTAGTCAATTAAATTTCGAATCTTGTCTGTTACACAAATTCAGCACTCCAACAGTCCTGATGTGGCACTTAATAAGATAGGAGATGATAGACAAAATACCCTAAGTGTAGATGTGACCATGAGACTATACTTAAAATCACCACCTATAGAAAGCAAAACAGAAAGGAAAAAAACCCTCAACTCAGTTAGGTAAAAAAAAACTGACAAAGTGAACACTATGGGTTTCCAAAACAACAGAGAATTTGTCATGTCCCCAGGACCTGTAACCACAGTCTTGCTGGAGCCTCTGATCTAAATAGAAAATCTGGCTGGTGATTCTGGATTTCTTCTCTTCCTGGCCCTCACAGGAAAACAGTGCAGTTGGCATGGCATTAGACCAGATTTAACCACTTGATGTGATATCTGAAACTCTTAAAATTTTGAATCAGCATTTTCAGTAACTTTTAGAGCCTGGTCCTTGATCAAGGCCCGGATGAACAGATAATTCAGTAAAGGTATATCATAATTCCATGAGAGTGTAGTAAACTCAAAACTGGAGCCACAACGTTATTTCTGTAAATTCCCCAGGTAAGGTCCTCAGGCCAACAGTAGGACCTGGATCAGACATTGTTGACTGCCCATAGCCAACCATAGATATTTATGGTGAGATGGAGATATAGCAACATGCAGGTATGCATCCCGGAGATCTACTTTCATTAGACAATTTCCCATCTTAATTAATAGAATCACCTGCTGCAAATATTTAATCTTGAAACATACTCTGGTAATACATTTGTTAAAAAACTGGAAGACTATGATCATCCTTATTTCATCAAGGGTTTCTTCACTAGAAATGCACATGAATAACAATTCTTTCCCTTCACCAGAGTGTGAACTGGAATGATGTATCTCTTCCTGAGTAAGACAGCAATCGTGTCACACAGAGACTACCTCCTCTGCAAATCCAGTTGCCAAGGTGTGCTTACAAACTAGGGATTTTTTTAACTGAGGAGAAAACTCAATGGAATAGCCCTCCGAAATAAACTGAATAACCCAGTTGTCCAAGAGGGGGGTATCTCTACTTTTGCTGAAAATGACAAAGCCATCAACTGGGATCTCACATCTCTGGCTAGTCAGGAGCTCTGTTTCTGTCCACCTTTTCCTACCAATTGATGTGAAGAAGATTTAGAATGAGTTCCTCCAGGCTGAACTGTTATGGAAGAAGTTGTATTTCTTTTTCTTATAGTGATTGCACCTCTTTCCTCCAGCCTAAGAGGATTTCCCCTTGGAGTGAAAAGGCTAAGTGTGCTTTTGAGTCTTAAACAATTTTCTAAGCACTTCCTCTAATCCTTCCCAAGCAAGACACCACCTGAATAGGGCATTCTTATTAGGCAAGCCTTCTGAGCAGTATTAACCTTCCTATTCCAGAGGGAAAGGTGACGTCCTGCCTCTACCCCCACAGAAGCCTTGGCTGAAGCCTTTGAGCTATTGAACATCAAGTCTGATAAATACTTGGCCTGGATTTTCATCCTTCACAATGGCTGTGAAAATATATCCTATGTGTAAAGGTGAAAGATTGAAAGCCCTTCACTTGAGTTTTAGAAATGGTAAAAAGTCAAAAACTATTTATTTCGGCCACCAGGGATATTAAAGAAGAATTCATCACACAACGTGCACGGTGAAACAGTTAAAAGAACGTATCCATTTTCCTAAAATCATATAAGATATATATGTTTATACAGTTATGAAGGAAATGTATAAATAGGACATATTGTTAAAAAGGGGGTATTGAAAGCAATGATCTAGATAGGGCACATATAAGACAACCTGAGAGTTATCCAGTTCATCAACCTAGGGCTTTCTTGCGTAGCCTCCTCGTTGCACCCAAAATGTTTGGAACAGAGATAATCAGTGGTATAGAAGAGTCTGATCTGAGAATACGGAGGGTGTCCTGGTGATTTGATATGCCTAGTGATTTACATATTGGTGCCAGCCATTTATGCCGGCTGCATGAATAGACTGGGCAAGCAAACAATATGTGTGAAATACTTTCCTTTGGATGGTCACACAAATAGCAAGTGCTACCTCCTTTACCATTCCAACCTGCTGTGAAATACCTAAGGGGTAGGGTACCTATACAAAACTGGAAATAAAGTTTCCTATGCAATGGGACTGTTACTACATCCCAGAATATTTCCAGCCCCCACCGAATCTTGAAGTCCATGTAGTCGCTTTTCAGCTTAACAGTGGCTGACTTCTGAAAAACCTTGTCATCCACAAGCGCTCAGTATTTCATTTTGAACTTGTCTTTAGATGGGAAAACAGATTTATTAGGTTGGTTCCACAAATCATGAAAGTCTAATGAATACAAGGCTGGTTTCCTGTTTGAAAGCCAGGGGATTTAGTTACAATTGGTCAACCTTCATTATATTCTTTAGGCTATCAGTATATTGTGCAAGCTCAGGAGTGGTCCACAAACTCCTCCAGTACAACAGCGGCCATAGAGAAATTTTATATGTGGCCCTTGTAACATCTAGGTCACTAAACAATGGGTATAACGGGGTACTAGGTGGGAGGTAAGTCAAATTTCTGAGAAACTTCTTCTCAGACTTAGTGAAGTCATCATGTTTGGCAAATTCCCACAGTTCAGCCCCAGACAGGGTTTAAGCCCAGGCCCATGGCATTGTTAGACCCGGAATCTCTGGTTGGCTGAGGTAGGTACATTAGGACAAATAGGGACCTGCGGTTCCATGTCAGGGAAAGGGAGGTCACCTTCTGAGATAGCCCCGCTCACCCTCTCGGTAGCTTGGCAATAGCAGCCAGGCTTATCTTCAAGGCAAATGTGTAAAGTATTTACAACCATGCTCACAGCAACCCAATGATGACACCACAAATAGACTCCACACGAGTTTTATAAAAACAAGTATAAACTTTATGTAAAAGATATAAGATAAGACCAATATATTAATCCAACTTATGAATATGTGTGCTATCTCTCCTGGCTGGTTGTTATGCCATCCAGCCCTTGTAAATTCTGGCGGTATTAATGAGCACTTCTAAACATTCTCCTGTAATCGTAACATCATGTTATACAGTTCCTAATACTAGAATCAGGCACTTTTCCATTTTAAAAATAATGTAAGGTGTAATGCAGCAATCAGACACTCTGCAATGTAAAAAGGAATGCAATGCATAATGCAACAATCAGGCACCTTGCGTGGTAAAACTAATGCAATGCCTAATACAAACACCAGGTACGTCATTATGCTGAAATAAGGCAAGGCGTAATACACTAATCAGGTCATTCATTATGCAGGAATAATGCAATGCCTAATACGCTGATCAGGTAATTAGTTATGCATAAACAATGCAATGCGGCATACGACAATCAGGCAGTTTATTATGTAGAAATAATGCCATGTGTCATACACTAATCAGGCAGTTCGTTATGCAGGAATAATGCAATGCGTAATACTCTAATCAGATATTCCATTATGATGCAATGTGTAATATGACAGCATTATTTCATTTCTGTTATGCAGAAATGAAATAATTCAAAATACAATCAGGCACCGATCACTGTGCCTCAGGCGTTCTCTCCGCCACTCCTTCTGACTTGCAGTCAGCCTCTCAACAGTTGCCCCAAACACGGGTATGGTGTAATCAAAAAGTGAAGCTCTGCGCTCTGGCCCCTGTACTGCTAATCCCTTCGCAATACTGTGCGTGATATAAGACGAAGCAGAGGCTTGTGTTGCCGAAATGAGAGAGATTCCGAGAGCGTCTCCCTCTGAGACCGCACCCCGCCCCAGGAGTCGACATACGTTACCTGGGGAGCGCAAACTCACTCTCCTCTCCTCGTCCAGCAGCTAGGCCTCCAGTGCAATCCTTGTGAATTGGCAACTGCAGGTTCGGGCCGGTGGCTCAACTCCTCCGAGGCAGTCCGTCCGGGCCGCTACGGTTATGAAGATCTCAGGCTGCCACAGGGGACATGCAGACAGCGTTGCAGAGACTTCCTTAAGCTTCGGGGTACAGGATCACCAGGCACTCCATCTGAAGGTCTAAGGCTGTACGAAGATCACGCAAACAGCTCCGCTGAGACTCACTTAAACTCCGGTGTACACAACAAAAAGGGCAAATCCTCATGAAAGTCTCACGGTGCACCAAGCACTCACACACAGCGTTGATGAGACTCTCTTGGATTCCGGTGCACACAATAACAGGGCAAATCCTCACGAAAGTCTTATGGTTCCCAAAGCACAGGCACCCAGCATTGATAAGACTCACTTGGATTCGGGTGCACATGATAACTGGACAATCCTCACAAAGCGGTTCAGGCTGCAAAAAGCACACGCACACCGCGTCGCTGATCCTTGCTTGGACTCCAGGTGCCACAATCACAGGGCACACCTTACGAGGGTCTCAGGCTGCAACAAGTATGCCCACACAGCGCAGCTGAGACTCTCCTGGAAACTTTTTTGTTCCTGTGTTTCTGCAACAGGGAGCCAGCTCACCTTCAGGCCCTTGGGGATAGGTTACTTCAGAACACAGCAAAGTCATTTCAAGCAGGGGGACACAGTCCACAGCAAAGTCCCTTTAGCCTTTCCTTGGTTAAAACATCACACTGCGGGCTAGCTCCAGAACACACAGCAAAGGTCAGTCCTTTTCTTAAGTGTCTTCAGTTGTTTCTTCCTTGGCAAAGGTTCCTCTTGACCATGAAGTAGCTCCAGTCTTGTTCAGTCTTGATCAAGCCATTCTCCAAAGTTCAGTGGCTTCAGCTATCATAGTTATACCCCTCAATGGCTTTAAAGTCTTTGTGTTTCAGGGGGCACTGACCCCTGTTCAACCCAGTTCTGGGTACCTCCCTGCCAGTGACACCTTCTTCCTTTGATTATTGGGGTTCTGGATTCTCAATCACTCAGCAGGATATGGGACAATTGTTTTATAGCAGCCACCCAGGCATCTTCATGTCTAGGGGCTACTCCTCCCCCTACACTGCAAATGCAGGTCAGCCTGTTCTGTCTCACTTTCTCCCCTGGGTCAAGACATACCCCAGAACCTTTTGCCTTCAAATCCAGACAGTCAATCCACTGCCAGGCAGAGACACACAGAAATATTTAGAGCACAAAAACCCAGCCACTCCTAAAAGAGTGGCTTATAAACACACAATGCAAAAACCACCTTCATAGAAAGATGTGTTATTACATTGTGAGTTCAGGCATACTAAACTTCACCTTTCCATCTGTAATGGCTGACCTTTTCTGGCTCCTTTAAGAGGGAGAATGATGGAGAGTGACTCCAGCCTATCATCCCTATAGCATAGGGATTAGGACTATAGATAGGATCCCTGCCTTTCATATAGTAGAGTATTTTCGTGTCCCTTTCTTTAGAGTAGGGTTTACGAAATTAAGCTAGGGGATAGATACATAAGTATTAATCATGATTTGCCTATTTGCTAACGTGTTAGGATATTTTCCATGGAGTTATGCATATTGCGGGCCCCGTAGGCCTTAAACGAGACAGACTCCATCTTGCTCTCTGCCTGGTAGCTCGAGAGGCCTTCTAGGTCAAGTGTAAAGTTTTAGTTTCAAGCTGTTGTTCGCTTGGAGAGAACCGGCTCAGGCTGGCCCTTATCGAAGGAATGTATTTTTCTCCACTCCGAAGACACAACTTCAGGCCGGCCGGCTGGGAACGTGTCCTTGGTACGGGGAGGTACAAGAATTTGGTGGGCGGCAGGTTGCTGGCCGTAGCTTTCCATGAAGGAACAGGCTTTGATATTAGCGAAGGAGTTAGTTAGTCGACAGTCAGTCCGTAGGCGGCATCTAGCCGTTAGCATCTCTGCCATTAATTATTTCATGGCGGACAGTCGCCATCTTTGAAGTCCGAGAAAGATTTAAGACCGAAACTCTCTGAGAAAGACTGAAGGAGAATTAGCGCGGAGCGCACTGAAACAGAGAGAGAGAGAGACGGTAGTTAATAACCAGCAAGGTTCCAGTGGCCTGGAGGGAAGCAGACGAGGTTGAGCCTAGCGGTGCAGACGTGTACTTGTGATGGCTGGGGTGTGACTGCGAGACGAGCCAGGACACAGAGACGAGAAGGGAACCTAGATGACTGCCGAGTCCCGACTTCACGTTAATAAGGTGACATCCGCCCTCTTTACAATAAGCGCGCATTCTAACATTTACCTTTTCCTTTTCTTTGCATAATTTGTGTTGCATAGTATTGTGATATATATATATGTTACTGATAATAAATATCCTGGTTCCTAGTGAACTAATATGTGCCGTGTATTCTTGTTCAATCTTGGTAAACAGTGCTTCTAGGTGATTTTCGTTTATATGAATGGACGAGTAATCTCAATCAGGTAAGTGGTGATCACACAAATAGGGAGTAAGGTGGACCTTCGATGCCAAGGATAGTAGGCACAATAAACTATTTGGAAACCGTATTAAATTCTATTATCATAGTTTTATCCCAAGTAGACAAAGGAGAAATTGTTCCGATAAGCGCTCATAGGAATGTGGTCGTCGTTGATATGCGGCGTTAGTGAGGACGCTGGGGTGGACTACCAGCGTGTATACCCACAGGATTGTGGCTTGTGTAAGTGAGAGCGCCAGGGGGGATACTGGCGTGTAGGTTTGCCGGATTGTAAACCGTTTGGAAAAGAGAGCATTGGGTTCTGCAGGCCCATGTGTAGACGCACCGGATTGTGTGTCATATCTGCCCTGGGGTAGATCAGTCTGGGTCGGAGTGGCCGCGAGACTAACTGATGTGAATAAGATATAGTAGAAAATCTATGCATGTTTATTGCTATTTCCCCATCCTTAGGTACGACCTGTATATACATATATATATATATCCATATCCATTGTGAATACGTTCTAAGGAGGGAGGTGGGTACGTTTTGGCTGGGTTATAGGGGCCCCTAGGGGCTGATCCCATCTAAGCGGAAAATCCGGCCATTACATCTGGCGTCACGAACTGTTTACGAAGCCTGTGTGCGCTGTATTGTTTTGATCTTGTTGGTTTGCGCTCGGCTCGTACGTATAATATTTTGTGTATAATTGTGTATATAATTTTTGTGTGTCATAATGTTTGCGAAAAAATCTCCGTCGGTTTTTAAACTGCCTATTCAGATTCCCGGCTGGGAGTCTACGCCTTACGAGGCTTTGGCCCGTGAGTGGGCCGATTCTACTGGTTTGAGTGAAAATTGGTCTTCTTGTTTGGAGCAGGCGGAGCCTGCTGATGTGGTTTCGTGCTTACAGAAAGCGCCAGTAGTGAAAGGTGATGAGCTTCCTATTTTAGGACGCAGAGGTTGGATTGTTCTTAATGCATACAGAATTCTTCATGAGAAGTTGATTCAGCTGCAGAAGCAGTTCAAGGACATGGAAGGACAGTGTGTTGAGTTGCAGAATGCGCATACTCTTTTGCGCTGTCAAAATAAATTGCTTGCCGACAAACTTGAAACATATCAGACCATAGCCGAAAGAGCTGCGGTCCGCATTGCACGATATAAGTACAAACATCGCCGTGGTCGTGTGTCTACACGGAAAGTGCGTCTGGTCGTTGCAAAAGCCGGAATGGATTGGAACCCTGATGAGTGGGATGGTAATATCTGGGATTCAAATGCTTCAGACTCCTCTGCTGAGGAGGGTGATAAGCGTGAATCTTCTCGCTCCGAACGTGATTGTAAATCTACTTCTTATACTGATGTGGTTATTCACAGCGACCGTGCTCGCTCTTCCCATTCGGATGATATATCTTGCCCCGATTGTTCTGCTAAATCTAAGATGCGGGCTTCCTCGGCAGCTCTTCCTGAGGTTTCTGCTCATCCCGTGTTTCGTCGCAAATTACAACAAGCTCCTGGTAATCCGGGTGGTGTTGCTCTGGATAGAATTGAAGACTTTACTCAACAGGAGGTTAGTGACATTTTACAACGATTTCGTCAACGGCCTGGTGAGGCCTTGCTTACTTGGATGGTACGCCTTTATGAACTTGGCGCTGCCGGTATTATGCTTGATGCTGTTGATTGCTTACGGTTTTGCTCTTTGAGTTCTGATTCCACTATTCAAGATCATTTTCAGAACTATAATGGTGCTGGTCAAATTACTTTGCTCCAGCTTGCGTCTGACGGCTGTAACCACAAATATCCTACTGAATCTGATTGGCCTGTCAATGACAAGCCATGGTACACTTTGCGCGATGCGTCGCAACGTTTGAAGGAGGAAGTTATGAAAACTGCTATCTTTCTTAGTACTTCTGACAGATTGCTGGATGGTCTTTTAACATCTTCTGTGCGTAATCGCATTATCCGTTCTTCGCCTGTTGCTTACAAGCAGGTCATGATGACTTTGTTGATTAATCAAACTGGCAATCCTTTGTCTACTGTGCTTGAATCTGTTCGTCAGCTTGGTGAGCTGGGTGAGTGGTTTAAACCTGAAAGACAATCTCGACCTGAGGGTCGTACTGCTGGGGACTATAAGTTCTCTAGACGTGACATGTTTCTTGCTCTTATTGCTGATGGTGTCAAAAGGGAGGACATTGACGGTGAGCCTAACAATCGCTTATGGGATATGTTTCGTAAGCGTGGCTTGGATCGGAAGGAGGGTGCCCGTCGTGTGAGGAAGAATGAGTATGATCGTGGTTCTGATGACAGTGGTGATGAGAGACGCCGTGTGGATTCTGATCGCCGTGATGATCGGCGTTATGAACGTGATGTGTCCCCTCATCGTGATTACGAGAGAGGGGGATAAAGAAAGGGGGAGAGATGATCGTGCTTCTAACCGACATAGAGAGGAGAGGAGTTATTCCCCTGAAATGAAAAGAAGGGAGGATCGTAACAGACTTTCTGACCGTAATTCACAGTATTTTGAAAATAACAAAAATCCGTTTCGTAATGGAGACGGATATGAACATGACATTTTGATACCTAAGAAGACAGAGAGCATTTACCCTGATTTGTCCTGGTTGACAGAACGCAGGAAAAATGACTAGGAAATAGGTCAAGCTCCAGTACACAAGTGGGCTCACAGAGACAACAGACCCTATGTAGATATTGAGATTTTTTGGAAACATCGTAATATCCAAAGGGCCCGAGCACTAGTTGATACGGGAGCGGAGGCCACTTTAATTCACGGAAAATCAAAGAAATTTAAAGGACAGTTTTTCACAATTACTGGTCTAGGTGGAAAAGAAACCCCCGCAGTTCAAACTACACTTGAAATTAAAATTGGTAGGATTCCTCGTAGAGAATACTCTGTGTTAGTTGTACCACTTTTGGAGTATATAATTGGAATTGATATTTTAAAAGGAATGACTTTGCATCTGGATGATGGTTGTTATCAATTTGGGACTAGACAATACATTTCGACCAGACCCGTACGGGTTGGCCGTTTACGGATGCCCCCCATTAAAATTCCTTTGGCCACGAAGGTGGTTTCGCAGAAGCAGTATCGTATCCCAGGTGGTCATGAAGAAATTAATGCTACAATTCAGGATTTGGTTGACGCGGGAGTTATTACTCCGGTCACGTCTGCTTGGAATAACCCTGTCTGGCCCGTGCGCAAAAGTGATAATTCTTGGCGCATGACTGTTGATTATCGAGAATTGAATAAACATTCACCTAAATTGGCTGTTGCAGTACCAGATATTGTCACTTTGATTCAGAGGATTCAAAAGCATCCAGGTACATGGTATGCTTCTATTGATATTGCTAATGCTTTCTTTTCAATTCCGATTGCCCCTGAGTGTCAGGAACAATTTAGTTTTACATGGAATGGACGTCAAATGACGTTCCGGAGTCTTCCTCAAGGTTATGTACACAGTCCCACGATCTGTCACCGGCTGGTGGCAGAGCATTTGTCTGAAGTGCCCGCTAATCCACAAGTACAGGTGTGTCATTATATTGATGACATTTTGATTCAAGGTGAGACGCAGGACCAGGTACAGTCCCATTTAGATCAGATCCTTGACTGTTTGCGAGCAAAAGGTTGGGAAATTAATCCTGATAAATTACAAGGTCCATCCCAAAATGTGAAATTTTTAGGAATTAATTGGCATGAAGGTCACAGAGAGGTGATCCCACAGGTGAAGCGAAAAATCCTTGATTTTGCAGTCCCAAGGAACAGGAAAGAGGCTCAATGTTTCATTGGTTTGTTTGGCTTTTGGCGTCAGCATATTCCCCATCTAAGTCAGATTTTGGCTCCATTATATCGAGTCACTCGTAAGAAGAATGTGTTTGAATGGGGTGAGTCTCAACAGAATGCTTTTAATTTGGCAAAAGAAGCAATTCAATATGCTTTGGATTTGTGGCCGGTGGGTGAAGGTGATGTGGACTTGAATGTGTCCGTGGAAGGTCTGTATGCCAATTGGAGTCTGTGGCAAAAGCAGGGCAGACAAAAAGTGCCATTGGGTTTTTGGACTAAAAAGTTACCTGAGGCTGGTGAGCGTTACTCACCCTTTGAGAAACAATTACTTGCTTGTTACTGGGCTCTGGTGGATACCGAGCAATTGACTCTAGGCCATGCTGTGGTTTTGAGGCCTGAAATTCCTATTATGCAATGGGTTTTGAGTTCGCCGAAATCTCATCGAATTGGACATGCTCAAGAGGCGAGCGTGATTAAATGGAAATGGTACATTCAGGACAGGGCACGTGTGGGTCCAAAAGGTGTGGCAGTTTTACATGAGCGAGTGGCGCAGGCGCCCTCCAATGAGACTGGAAGTGATTGTTCCGTAGCCGTAGTGCAGGAATCTCCCGTTAAGTGGGGTAAATCATTTGATGATCTGTCCGCGGAGGATAGAAAACATGTGTGGTTTACGGATGGTTCAGCAAAATTCATCGGTGTGAAAAGACATTGGAAAGCTGTCTCCTATAATCCAATCACGCAAAAATTATTGAGTACAACTGGTGATGGTAAGAGTAGTCAATATGCTGAACTCTATGCAGTTTACCAAGTTTTGAAACAAGAATTGCCCGGCACATGTCATATTTTCACTGACTCCTGGTCCACTGCTAATGGACTGGCGGTATGGTTACCAACATGGCATTCTCATAATTGGGAATTGCATTCAAAAGAATTGTGGGGAAAAGAATTATGGCAAGAAATTTGGGAATTGCTCCCGCAGAGTACTGTAACAATCTTTCACGTGGATGCTCACACTCCAAGTAACTCCCTTGATAAATTCTTTCATAACATTGCAGATGAGAAATCTAAAATTGCTGAGGCAGTGGTGGACATGCAGGATTTTGATTTGGCGGGATTGGCGAAATGGGCCCACCAGAAAGCGGGACATTTTGGAGAAAAGGCCACTAGCAGGTGGGCTGCCGATAGGGGAATTCATATTCCTTTTTCTTTAATTAAAGATGTCATTCTTCATTGTCCCATTTGCCAGCATTCTAGAAAGAAGGAGGTGCCTCAAATTGTTCGAGGCCAGTTACATCGAGGAAAATTGCCCGCTCAAATTTGGCAGAATGACTATATTGGTCCGCTCCCTATGAGCAAGAATTGTCAGTATGTCTGTACAGTTGTTGATACTTATAGTGTCCTTCTGGTCGCTTTCCCTTGTAAGAACGCTACCCAAGTGAATACCATTAAGACCCTGGAGCTGCTTATTCTGTACTATGGTGTCCCATTCCAAATTCAATCTGATAATGCATCCCACTTTCGTGGAAGATTAGTACAGGAATTCTGTGTGGAAAATAACATTGAATGGGTGTTTCACATTCCATATTATCCACAGGCTTCGGGACTAATTGAGAGAATGAATGGTTTGCTAAAAGAACAATTACGTAAATTGACAGACGACAATTATAAGAATTGGAGAGATTTCTTGTTTCAAGCATTATTGATTTTAAATAATCGCCCTTTATTACATGCTGAATCCCCTTTGATGCGTTTGTTTCCTCCAAATGTGGATGTAAAGCCTAATTCCCTGTTCAACACTGTCATGTATTGGGAAATTACCCCCGGTGCTCTGGCTCCATGTAGAGCGACCCCAGGTTCTGCAGGCTTAGACCTGCATGCTTTAAATGATGCATACTTACCAGGAAAAGACCGAATCATTGTTGAAACTGGCATCGGTGTCTGTATACCTGCCGGTAGTTTTGGATTAATTGCCCCCAGATCAGGCCTTGCCCTGAAAGGTATTCAAGTGCTCGGAGGAGTGATTGACAGTGACTATCAGGGAGAGATTAAGGTTCTCTTGCTTAACAGCAGTGAGACTGACTTATTGATCAAAAAGTCTGACCGTGTTGCTCAGTTACTGATTATGCCTGTCTTCTGTGGTGAGATCAAGAAAGGCTCTGCCCCAACGTTGCTAACTGTGGGAGGACAAAAAGGCTTCGGATCATCTGATCTTCCTGGAGCTAAAATATGGGTGCAATCGCCTAAGAATTCACCTGAACAGGCTGATATTATTGCGACCGGTCATGACAACACCGTCTTGGTGATGAAGCCAGGGAAAGATGGCTGGGAAGCTGTCCCAGCTGATAAATGTTACCTACGAGAATGATTAAGGCCTGTGTTTGTGTTTTTCCAGATCATTCTCTGGACTGCTGCTGCAGGATGTGTCGCCGTTGGACTCCTTTTGGCCTGCTTCGCCGGGAGAGGAGAGGATCCACCGACTTCGGTTGATGGGAAATCCCGAGTTCCGCGTTCTGCATGGACATCTTCATCCAACTTTTGGATAACTTTGGCTAGGAGAGTGACAAACTCTCCACATTTCTGTCTTATCCCCATGAGATCTGTGACTGACATTTTGGCGACCTGCCTGGTTGCCGTCCCAGCGTCCACTGAGACTTTGCGACATATTTTTAACATTTCGAATGCCCGACCAAATGTGATTCTGCGCGATTTTGCGGCCCATGAATTTTGTCCCTTATGTACTGCCCTTCCTGACCTTGATATCTCTATTCATTCCCAAATTACTACTTTCAATATTACCCCTGGTGATTTGTGCTTCATGATGACATGTGATCCAAAAGCTATCACCGAATGCCTTAGGTTGAAGATACAGGCTGCAACTTCTTTTTCAGCTCATCAACGATTGCTGTGTTTAAAGAGACTTCCAAATTCGTGTATTTCTGTTAAGAATAATATGACATGTAAACGTTTATTAGTTGCCCCTAGTTATTATCGTTCTATGTTATTACCCTCTGGCTGGCTCTTTTATTGCTGGAATTCGTCCTGGCCATATATTCCCGCAAATATTTCCGGTGGTCCATGTGCTATCACTAGATTGAGTTTATTGATGTTTTCCTCACATCCTGATTCACATTCTCGTATGGTCCGAGATTCAATATCATTACATGAGGACTGTGATTCCTCCGTTCATCTTTACTCCAAATCGGAATATCTTGGTTTAGCTTTTTCTATTATTGGAGTCCCTGCATTGGCCGTTTATAATGCCAAAACAATCGGCAAGATAGCCTGCTGGATGGTTAAATCCATCAACCAAACTTCTACTGTTTTATCTGATCTGTTATTAGATGCCCAGGGTGAACGTAGAGCTATTTTACAGAATCGCGCAGCTATTGATTATCTTTTGTTAAAACATGGACATGAATGTTCTGATTTTGAGGGCCTATGTTGTTTTAATTTGTCCGACCATTCTAAATCAATCCAAGCCCATATTGACAAACTCCACGACTTGACTGCAGAAATTAGACAACACATTGATCAGGGTTTCTTTGACTTGCTCTTTAATTGGTTACCTGACTTGCATTCTTTACGACAGATTTTAGGGGGAGTTATCATTGCCATTTGTGTTTTAATAGCTGTTTGTTGCTTTATTCAGTGCATTCCTTCCCTGCTCCAATTTTGTAGACTTAGCAAGAGACATAGGTCAGTTAATTTTGTTTCCTATTATTCTTCTACTGATGTGAGTTCTATATAGTTTGTGGTTAATAGACTGGAGTCAAGGGGTGTAATGTAATGGCTGACCTTTTCTGGCTCCTTTAAGATGATGGAGAGTGACTCCAGCCTATCATCCCTATAGCATAGGGATTAGGACTATAGATAGGATCCCTGCCTTTCATATAGTAGAGTATTTTCGTGTCCCTTTCTTTAGAGTAGGGTTTACGAAATTAAGCTAGGGGATAGATACATAAGTATTAATCATGATTTGCCTATATGCTAACGTGTTAGGATATTTTCCATGGAGTTATGCATATTGCGGGCCCCGTAGGCCTTAAACGAGACAGACTCCATCTTGCTCTCTGCCTGGTAGCTCGAGAGGCCTTCTAGGTCAAGTGTAATGTTTTAGTTTCAAGCTGTTGTTCGCTTGGAGAGAACCGGCTCAGGCTGGCCCTTATCGAAGGAATGTATTTTTCTCCACTCCGAAGACACAACTTCAGGCCGGCCGGCTGGGAACGTGTCCTTGGTACGGGGAGGTACAAGAATTTGGTGGGCGGCAGGTTGCTGGCCGTAGCTTTCCATGAAGGAACAGGCTTTGATATTAGCGAAGGAGTTAGTTAGTCGACAGTCAGTCCGTAGGCGGCATCTAGCCGTTAGCATCTCTGCCATTAGTTATTTCATGGCGGACAGTCGCCATCTTTGAAGTCCGAGAAAGATTTAAGACCAAAACTCTCTGAGAAAGACTGAAGGAGAATTAGCGCGGAGTGCACTGAAACAGAGAGAGAGAGAGACGGTAGTTAATAACCAGCAAGGTTCCAGTGGCCTGGAGGGAAGCAGACGAGGTTGAGCCTAGCGGTGCAGACGTGTACTTGTGACGGCTGGGGTGTGACTGCGAGACGAGCCAGGACACAGAGACGAGAAGGGAACCTAGATGACTGCCGAGTCCCGACTTCACGTTAATAAGGTGACATCGGCCCTCTTTACAATAAGCGCGCATTCTAACATTTACCTTTTCCTTTTCTTTGCATAATTTGTGTTGCATAGTATTGTGATATATATATATATATGTTACTGATAATAAATATCCTGGTTCCTAGTGAACTAATATGTGCCGTGTATTCTTGTTCAATCTTGGTAAACAGTGCTTCTAGGTGATTTTCGTTTATATGAATGGACGGGTAATCCCAATCAGGTAAGTGGTGATCACACAAATAGGGAGTAAGGTGGACCTTCGATGCCAAGGATAGTAGGCACATTAAACTATTTGGAAACCGTATTAAATTCTATTATCATAGTTTTATCCCAAGTAGACAAAGGAGAAATTGTTCCGATAAGCGCTCATAGGAATGTGGTCGTCGTTGATATGCGGCGTTAGTGAGGACGCTGGGGTGGACTACCAGCGTGTATACCCACAGGATTGTGGCTTGTGTAAGTGAGAGCGCCAGGGGGGATACTGGCGTGTAGGTTTGCCGGATTGTAAACCGTTTGGAAAAGAGAGCATTGGGTTCTGCAGGCCCATGTGTAGACGCACCGGATTGTGTGTCATATCTGCCCTGGGGTAGATCAGTCTGGGTCGGAGTGCCCGCGAGACTAACTGATGTGAATAAGATATAGTAGAAAATCTATGCATGTTTATTGCTATTTCCCCATCCTTAGGTACGACCTGTATATACATATATATATATATATCCATATCCATTGTGAATACGTTCTAAGGAGGGAGGTGAGTACGTTTTGGCTGGGTTATAGGGGCCCCTAGGGGCTGATCCCATCTAAGCGGAAAATCCGGCCATTACACCATCTCAAGCCTTTGAGAAGATAGGCTGGAAAACATATTACACAGCCTTCCCATTCTATCCAATGGGCAAGATGGCATTTCAACAGTTAAAAATGAAATGGAGATTATTTCATTGTCAGGACATGGTATACATCTTGGTACATGTCCTACCTTTCACTTGCACTGCACCCTGCCCAAGAGGTACCCTGGAACTACCATACGGGTGCCTGATGTGCATAGAAAGGGAAGGGTAAAGTCTTGCCAGAGCAACATGGCAATTTAACAAACTGCGAGCAGGCCCTGCAATGGCAGGCCTGTGTTACCTTTTTAAGGCTACTTGGGTGGGTGGCACAATTAGTGCTGCAGGCCCACTTGTAGTATTTGCATTATCAGCCCTGGCACACATAGTGCACTATACTAGTAAGGCAAACATACCAATGATGGACAACTAATCACCATTACACTTTATACAGGGAGCACTTGCACTTTGACACTGTTTAGCAGTGGCAAAGTGTCCAAAGCCTCTAAGTTGGCAACACAAAATCTTTCACAGCACCAAAAATAGAGGAGATAGAGACAAAAAGTCAGGGGTAATCACACCAACAAATGCCAGGTCTAACAGGCATCATACATTTTAGGTGCAGGAGTAATGGCTTTAGAATGAGATGTTGAAAATTACTTAAGTATTCTGCCGGAGATCTGCTTTAGCCTAGTTATGGACTTACTAATGTGCGGTTGCCAAGATATACCCTCTGCAAAAGTAACCCCTAGATATGTGAAGGAGTCAACTTGTTCAAGAGAGGTTCCTCCCAGGATTAGTTTGCCATTAAAACAATTATGCTGCCTAAAGGACATCGCCTTAGTCTTTGAAATTTTAATTTCCAAGATCCGATTCCTCACAGATTTATTTAAAATGGTCCAAAAGATTTTGGAGGCCCGACGGGTTCTTGAAAACCAACAGGGTGTCATCAGCCAATAATAGAATTGGAGTTTTAAAACCTGCAAATGATGGAGCGTCTGCCTTGAGTTGAGCCAAGGTGGAAGCGATTTCATTAATAAAAAGTGAAAAGAGGGTAGGTCCCCCACACATAGGTCGAACACTCTTTCTGTCAACTGTGTCTGGTCTCCTCCCCATCTTATAGGTGCATAATTGCCTTCAAGTAGGCAGATTAAGAGAGATCATTGTAGGGGGAATGTGCAAGTTGGCCAAATGGCTCCATAGTTTCTGTCTAGAAATCATATCAAAGGCCAATTTTAGGTCGACAAAGGTGACATTCAAGCTGCCACCACGGATCATTACAGTTCTACAGTATATTGACAGGCTTAGGATGATATACTCATCTATCCAATATTGTACATTATTAATTAGCCACCAACCAAAGATTTTCCTAATATAATCTATAAGGCTTATTGGCCTATACATAGATGGTAGGGAAGGGTTGCCTTTTTTAAATATGGGTAGGACTATAGCATCTTTCCATGAATCAGGAATGGTGACCCCAGCTTCAATTGCATTTGCCAAGGATAGAATGTGCTGGAACCAAGGCTCTATGTTATTTAAAAAAATATTGACAGGTATGCCATTCAGGCCAGCTGCACACCTGCCTGAAAAAGAATTCAGGGTCTGACTGATATCTGCAGTTTCAAACATCAGCTTGTTGCTAGATGTTATCTGGATTGGAACAGAAACTGTGGAAGTTGCAGAATCCATAGAATCAACAGCATATAAACTGCCAAAATATTTTACACAATCAGAGCCGGCCATATTATTATCCAAGTTCTGCGTGGCTCTGGCATGATCCTGAGCCACTAGGGCACAGAGCTTCGACGAATCGCCAATGGAACTTGAGTCCAACAGGGCCCTCCACCTTTGTTCATCCCATTCTTTATTTGCATGCAAGATAACCTTTTTGTATGTTTTCCTTAAGATGGATATCTGAGACAAATCTTCTATTCCTACTGCATTGACTAATAAACTACTTATAACATGACATTCATTGTTATACCACAAGTACTGCCTTTTCCTTTTCAGTTTCCTAAGTGATGCATTAGGGATTATAAATAACAATAAAACTTGTTTTTGGATCGAGGCTAAAAGTACATGAGCACCATCATGAGCTTTAACAATCAGCAGAGAACTGCGAAAAGGTCATTTTGTAATGCGGCCAGAATTTGAGGGGAAGTATCAATCTGGGTCCATTTCAGATGGTGTTTACCACCAGTGAGGACGGCCTCTCTAGTGTTGGCAGTTAGAACATGAACTGGGTTAATAGTTTCACAGAAAGACATGAAAATTGCAGCCAGAGAATTGTGATCATTATCTATTCTTTCTGTGGCGACCATGTTGATGATAATTGACCACATCCTCAGATCAACCAAAATATACTACAGTTACAAGACAAAAGGCCAAGACCCACAGCATAAATGAATTAATAAATGTATTTTATTATTTTAAGAAGTTGTAGTTGAAAAAGAAATCAGGGGGCCCAACACCTCTGAGAAAGAAGTGCTCCCACAGCTTTCCTGAAAGCCCTGAAAGGAAAGCCTAAAATATGAAACAGGAAAAAGGATGTGGGAAGAAGGTTTTTATGGGATATTTCCAAGGACCCATGCAAAAATGTCAAAGCTTTCGAAGGGTTGAGCAGTGGTAGCAATGTTACCACAACTCTCATTGAAGTAAACAATAGGGTTAGTGAGATGGTGAGGAGGAGGTAATGCATGTGTGATAAATGCTGGGTGCTTACTGGCAATTACTCCCAGATCTTTTGACCTGTGCTAATCGAAAATTGCCACTGGTGTAGTCTTATATCAAGAAAGACCACTTATTTCTGTAAGTCTAGATTTACAGGTCATGTTATAGTGCTATTTCTGATGTTCTGATGCTCCCTCCTGGGCAGAGGGCTTGTTATAATTATAACTATACTTTGACTTCATATGTGCAAAGTAAAACTAACTATGCAAAGATACTTTTATTGACTATTTGTAGAAAATCATTGTCACAATCACAGACGCTATTGAGTTTCATTCCCATGTATAGATAGTTTTCGAATACCCTTGGAAAGATTGTTAGCTACCCTTCGTTTTGACATCCACAACATTCAGGAAAATTATCACAAATGCAATCAAAAACTGCAAACTTAAAAAAAATAAAACAATCATATATTTTTCCCAAACAATGTTTGCTGAATATACAATGCATCTTAGAAAATTAATGCAAGTAATGAATCAGGCATCACTCTTTTTTTCATTTTTACACCTTTGCTGTACTGGGTACTAACTCTATACTTGATTGATACTTTTTATAATTGCAATTTGTCAGTGATTTTACTTCTACAGGTAATTACTATAGCTATGTGCTTAAAATTACATATTTGAAATGGAGTAGCAACACTAGCATCATTATTTATAAAGTTGGTAATAAATGTTCATTTCTGTTGTTGATTGAAGAAGAGCTAACAGATTTTATAGTTGGTTCTCATATTTTGTAGGTTACTCTAGATGGACATGACTTAAGAACACTTAATGTGAAATGGCTTAGAGAAAAGATTGGAGTTGTGAGTCAGGAACCCAGCCTGTTTGCTACAACAATTGCAGAGAACATTCGTTATGGCAGAGAAGATGTAACCGACTCAGAAATTCAGCAGGCCGCCATAGAAGCCAATGCTTACGACTTCATATCAAAGCTCCCAGAAGTAAGATTTTACATTATTCAACATTAAAAAATCCAATTCAAAAAAGGAATTTTGGAGAATGTCAAATATCGCTCCAGTATTACTACTATAAAAATGCAATTTACAAACCTAGGGTCCAAGAGCTCCACCACTGTTTGTACTATATTTTCTGTAACACAGCATGGATATCTCTGCACATGTAAGTATAGGATTTAGTTGTAAATGTGGAAGGTAATAGGGAGATTGGAAGAAAAAGGGAGACTAATTATTAGTATTAAGTCTGTCTTAAGTCTGTCCTAAGTTTGTCTTCAGTTTGTCTTAAGTCTGCCTTAAGTCAAACTTAAGACAACATACTAAATTCCTTCTGTGAATTCCAAAAGTAGTAGGACAGACTTAAGACAGACTTAAGACAAACTTAGGACAGACTTAAGACAGACTTAAGACAGACTTAAGACAGACTTAAGACAGACTTAAGACAAACTTAAGACAGACTAAAGAGTTAGACAGACTTAAGACAGACTTAAGATAGACTTAAGACAAAATCCTAACTTTACTACAAGTAAATGCCTTCTGTGAATTCCAAAAGTAGTAGGACAGACTTAAGACAGACTTAAGACAGACTTAAGACAGACTTAAGACAGACTTAAGACAAATTTAGGACAGACTTAAGACAGACTTAAGACAGACTTAAGACAAACTTAGGAGTTAGACAGACTTAGGACAGACTTAAGATAGACTTAAGATAGACTTAAGACAAAATCCTAGCTTTACTACTACTACTAAATGCCTTCTGTGAATACCAAACGTAGTAAGTTTAGGATTTTGTCTTAAGTTAGTTCTGTGAATCGGGCCCTAAAACACTACCCAAGCATGACCCCCTTAACTACACAAACACCACTGCACTGCCTGAAACCCTAAAACACTACACCCAGCACAACTCCCTACACTACACAAACACCACTGCACTGCCATAAACCCTAAAACACTACCCCAGCGCGAACCCCTACACTACACAAACACCGCTGCACTACCCTAAATCTACCCCCAGCACGACCCCCTATATTACTCAAACACCGCTGCGCTACCCTAAACCCTAAAACACTACCCCCTGCCTAACACCCTACACTACATAATCACAACTGTGCTACCTTAAGCTCTAAAACACTACTCGCAGCATGACCCTATACACTACACAAACACCACTGCACTACCCTAAACCCTAAAACACTACACCAGCACGACCCCCTACACTACCCATACTGCACTACCCTAAACCCTAAAACACAACACCCACCACGACCCCTACACTACACACACACCACCACACTACCCTAAAGCCTAAAACACTACCCCTGCATGACCCCCTACACAACCCAAACACCACTGCACTAGCCTAAACCCTAAAACACTACCCCCAGCATGACCCCCTATACTACCCAAACACCACCCCACTACCCTAAACCCTAAAACACTACCCCCAGCATGACTCCCTACACTACACAAACACCACTGCACTACCCTAAACCCTAAATCTACCCCAGTACCACCCCCTACACTACCAAAACACCACTGCACTACCCTAAACTCTAAATCTACCCCCAGCACTATCCCCTAGCCTACCAAACCACCACTGCACTACCTTAAACCCTAAAACACTACCCCCAGCACGACCTCCTACACCACCCAAACAACACTGCACTACCCTAAACCCTAAAGCATTACCCCCAGCACGACCCCTACACTATTCCAGCACCACTGCACTACCCTAGACCCTAAAACACTACCCCACCACGACCCCCTACACCAACCAAACACCACTGCACTACCCTAAACCCTAGAAAAGTAACCCCCACCCCATGCCCAATCCCCCTTACCTCTCACTCCTCGTGGTTCCTCTTTCCTCGTGGTTCCTGCTTCACGTCGTCTCTGAGGGGCGGTGCACTTCGTTGTGAGGAAACGGAACACCCTATGTTTCCTTACAACGACATGGATCGTCTACATCATTTTAGAACACATGGTCATTTACCATACATACCTTTACAATGAAATTTGTTGTAAAGGCATGCGTGGTAAATGACCATGCGTTCTAAAAAAATGCGTAGTAATGACTTTGCAATGTACACGACCCTCAGCATGACCACAATTTGTGGAACCTCATGTAAAGCGCTCTGATATCCTTGGGTCTAGCCAGCGCAATATAAAACATTTGCCCTCACCTGTCCTTGCCCTAGTTCCCACCCTGTTTACCTGTGAATTTCCCGCATCATTTGAGAGCTAGCTATTTTTTCTGATGCCCGATGGAGCTACCTAGTTTAGCTATGGAGGAGATGGGACGTGGATTCCCTCCTTGGTCGTCACCAACCCAGTTGGCCTTTAGACAGATTTCATTTCGTCTCTCCTTGTTGTCTCCTCCCCATCCTCCCTTTCTCACTTTCCCTGTTCCCTCCCCTCTACGCTCCATTTATTTTGCCCTCCATGTTATTTAAATGTTTCCCATTGAGACCTAGCTATTTGGCCATAGCCCGGTGGAGCTACCTGATAGCTATAGAGGAGATGGGTTTTGGGACTTCCCCCCTCGACCGTCACCTACCCAGCCGGTCTTTGGGCAGATTTTCCTTTGTCTTTCTGCCGTTTCTCCTTCCCATCCTGTTTTTCTGCGAACCTCTTCCCTCGACACTTGAGACCGAACTACTTTGTCTGATGCCCGATGGAGCTACCTGGTTTAGCTATAGGGGAGATGGACTGTGGATTCCTTCCTTGGTTATCACCTACCCAGTCAATCTTTAGACAAACTTCCTCTCGTCTCTACGGTTGTCTCTTCCCTTATTCTCACGTTCTCAGCACACTTATTCCCCACTTCTTTTCTCTCTCCCCCCTCTCCTCTCCTAATGTATAGCTGATGGTTTAATGTAATGTGTAATTGTTGATCTTTTCTGTTATACTGTTAAACCACATTGTTGCACTTCCTTTCGTCCCTCCTGTCATCTCCTACCGTATCCTCCCTCTATTTATGTCTCTCCTTCTCCCCTTTCTCAATGTATTGAGACTGAACATTTTTGTCTGATACCCGATGGAGCGACCTGGTTTAGCCATAGGTGAGATGGGCCGTGGATTCCCTCCTGGGTCTTCACCTACCTAGTCGGTCCTTAGACAGAATTCTTTCTGTCTCTCTGCATGGTCTCTTCCCTTATCCTTCCTCTCTCACCTCCCCTGCCCCCTCCACTACTTTGCTCTCTCCGTTCTCTCCCCTCCTAATTGTATTGCCTAATTTCGGGGATTTATTGTGCTATTGTTGAACTTTTTCTGTTACATTGTTGTTTCTCGTGTAAAGTGCTCTGATACCTCCGGGTCTAGCTAGCGCTATATAAAACTCTTTAAATAAATAAAGAAAATGCGTGGTAATGCATGCTTTGCAATGGTATTGCGAAGTAAAAAAGTTGTTTACCGATCAAAGCTGGCCCCTGTTCTTCAGTGAGTCGTTTATTTGATAAATTAGAGGAAGGAATGTGTTTTTTTTTACCAAAAAGTGCATTCCCGGCTGTTGTATTGTGAAAGTGTCCACGTGGTCTGGTTTCACTTCCATTGAGAGAGTGGAAGAGTCTGTTTGGATCTAAAGGAGTTCTGTTGTTGGACGGGGCCAGCACAAGACGTCATCAGAAAACACAGCTAATAAAAAGCGTCCTCCCTGAAGTGTGGAGCAGTGCAATAAGAGGTCAATGAGTGTGGGTCCCACCGCAGTATGACCGTACTGTAGTTTCCGGGGTACGGGAGGCAGAAGCGGCATCCATCGCAGGTCCTCTTATACACTAACCAAGGACCAAACAATGCTTTCCTTTGTTTTCTTCTTCTGCTGCACCATCTGTTCTTCCTCCTCTACTGCACGTGGATCAACTTTGGCAAAACTAGAAGCCATAGTTGTATTAAAAATAAACAAACACACAAAAAAGGTATGTCAATATAAAGAGGAGCAAGAAAAAGGTCTTCTCTCTATCAAGTACAAAAAGGGAAATATCAGAAGGATGGGTCCTCCCTTTTTCACAATGAAATTGATTTCAACCAATCAGATTCCTTTTTTCTTTTGCTGACATGAAGTCGCGTAGGGTGCGCCACTCATCACGCACCCTTCGCGCTCCAGAGAAAATCATATGTATCATTATACACTATGAATAAAAATGTCTATACACTTTTAATAAGTATATTAGCAAAACTGTTCAGTTTAATATCATATTCAAACTTTCTATAGTAATTTTTTCAACTTGAAAAAAACACTGAAGTCCCGATTTTGGCACGATCTCAGCGCAATCACGGCACGACTCCGTAAATACATACGGGGAGATGTTGCGCACATTAAGCAGCTACACTGCGCATTTCGTAACTTTACTTTTGTTGAAATTATATTGAAAATAATACTTTCAAAATACTTTTATTAATAAATTTAGATAAACACTTAAAGGAAAACCTTTATTTATAATTCATTTAAAGATATTTCATACTTTACAAAGTACGCCAAAGTCGCGACCCCAGTGCGACTCTTCAAAATGGCTACCGGAATGCACGCAGCCATCGCGTAGGATGCGAGAAGGGTGCGTGACTTCTGTATAATATTTAAAAAAAGAATGAATACAGTTTTCCTAACTAAAAAGTATTCCCTTTTTTTTTAATATATATATACAGAAAAAAAAACATAGGATTGAGGTACATTAGATTTACAAATTTTCATTTAAAAAACCTTTGAAATTCACTGAAAAAAACATAGGTTTCTGGCACGTTATAGTTAGAAATAAGTATTAAAAAAACATAGGAATTCATAAAAAAAACATAGCTTTCAGGCATGTTATAGTTAGAAATTTGCATTTAGAAAACCATAGAAATTCACTGAAAAAACCATAGGTTTCAGGAACGTTATAGTTAGTTGGACATTTCACTCATACAAAACCACAGAAATTTCGGCTTTATAGTTAGTTCAGCTAACAATAACTCGCTCCCTCGCAATGCGCTGCTGATGACGTCACATATTACATCATTCATGACATGGTCATCATAAAAATTGAAAGAAGCAGGTGATTCCAACTGGTAAAGAGTTCAGCATGTTATCATAGATTTGTTACAATAAAATATATAATAAATAATTATAAGAATTTTATATATAAGGAAATATATTCAAACGCAATAGGTTTTCCCTTTAACCACCTGGGTGTGGAAGGTGGGATAATGTTAACCTCCATTTTCTTTAATAAAATTAAGATTCTCTCTGTATGTTAATAGGAGAATCGCTGTTTCATTACAAGACCAGAGGCTACCATTGTTTATGTTTAAAGCTTTCTAATGCCTCACTGATCACATGCTCCACTGGCTTAAGGTAAAAGATTGCAAAGGTGGTGGCATTTGACTGCTACTTTCAATATATTAGAAAGTGAACTTCCATCCCAGAACACTTTGCTGGCCAACGCATCACGGGAAGAGCTCGCTTTAAATTTGGACAAAACTACTCCTGTTTATCTCTTCCTTGTTCCAGGTGCCTATGACTCATCCAGTAGGCTTATAGGCTCTTCCGAAAGGCCTAAGTATCTGTTAGATCTCCTAAAATCCATCAAAAACAAAAAGGTTCCATGTTGCCTTCTATAAGAAGAGGATGCTCTTCCCCTTCTTGTCCTAGGAGAAGACCTAAGCTCCCTGGGATCAAACGTGGAAAACCTAATGCTAGTTCCATAACTCCTGGGAGCCATACTTGGGTATTTCAAAATTGAGAAATTAAGACAATGTTGCACCTCTCCTTTCATACTTTCAGTAATACCGTCCCAATTAAGGAGTTGATTATGATGGCGGTGAATCAGCATCCTCCGGGCTGGTGGAAGCCACCGCCGGCCCGGAGGATGCATATTCACCGCCGCGGCATAGAAAACACCCACCGCCAGATTAGGATGGCGGTGCGATCAGCGGCGGTAACAGGTCCGTCCGCCGCTGATCCGCGGGGTGTGGACCGCAATCAGGTGGAGGTGTCCGCAAGACACCGCCAGCCACATTAGGATGGGTGCGGAAACATGCTTTTCCGCGGCTGCTTTTCCGCCGTGGAAAAGCATGTGGACCTTTGCTTTTGGGGGGCCCTTGCGGGCCCCCAGGGTGTTGGGGGGTGAGGGGTGCACAGCTTTAGAATGCACTAGGTGGCAGGCACCAGGCGGTGCCCGCCACGTTGTGCATGTCAAAGGAAAACATGTAATTTTTCACTTTGTGGCGGGTGCTGCTTAAAGCAGCACCCGCCATAATGTTACATATAGAGGATGTGACCGCCAGGGTGGCGGTCACATCCAAATTCCAATTGAGGAACCGCTGCTGCCCCTGCAGATGGTCCCTCCACCTCGGGGGTGGTGGACGGACTTTGTCCGTCCCCCATCCAAATCGACACCTAAGTATGGGCGAATTTTGCGGATCTGCGGTCCGCGAATTTACACGAAATCGCAAAAAAGTCCTCGAATTCGAAGATTTTCCTGCGAAATTGTGGATTTTTTTGCGACTTCCATCTACTCAACTGGAGTACTTTCTACTGGATAATCAGTAAGTGCTACCTCATTGGGTAAATGTATAGTGCTTTTCCTACACTGCAGCTGCGTAAAGGGCCAGAAGATTTGTCTCCACTGACCATGTGTGCCTGTAACTTTGCCACCGCACCAAAAGGCGCCGAGGTCTCTTGAGTGAGCTGTCCATCATAGTTGGGAAAGGGCGGGAAGACGTTTGATACCGCTAGTGTGTGGTGCGGGGCTTCTATGCGTGTCAACATGCCTTGTGTATAAAGGGTCAGAGAGCGAGCAGGGCAGCAGGTGAGGAGAAAGCAGCCTGCCGGTCACAGGAACGGGGATTGCGCTCGAGAAACTCAGGGATGCAAAGACCTCCCTCGGGTATTACAGATAATTTTTGACGGCAGATATGGGGTTAAAGCAAACTTGCCCAGCCTTGACCATGCTCACTAATGTTTTGGGCTGATTAAAATGTTACTGAATTTGAGCTTCAACTCGGGCACCTGCTTTATTTATATCTGTAAGTGCTTCCTGTTGAGGTTTAATTTTTGGCCCACAGGAAGCACTTACAGAGTTAAGGCAGGTGCCCGAGTTGAAGCTAACTTTGGAACCATTTTAGAATGGCGCCAGCAAGCACTCTGGCAGCTTGCTGGCACCATTCTAAAATTATTACAAAGTTAGCTTCAAACTCAAGCACCTGCCTTAACTGTGCTTCCTGTGGGCCAAAAAAAAAAATCCGCCCGCTCGCGAATTCGCACATTTTTCAGCAATTTCGCTAGATTCACGGATCGCAAAATTGCTGACAATTCGCAAATTTCGCGAGCGGAGCGGATTTTGTGCCTATACTTAGTCCGAATTAGTGCAAACGGAGGGAACACATGGCAGTTCTCTTTCCGCAAGATTTAGAGCAGAGCATCCAAAGCTATGGGGTCTATCCTCCAACTGTAATACCACTCTATCTGAAAAGTCAGTCTGCAGGACAACAGATCCACCTTAAATGGGCCCCACAGGGTCTGAATCTTTACAAATAATATTTGGTTCAGCTTCCAGTCGCTTAAATCTCTTAAAAGCCTTGAAATCTAATCTGCTCTTTTGTTCTGATGCCCTGGAATAAACTCTGCCTTCAACAAGATTTTTTTGATTCCAACAGAAATACCAACTCTTCTTGGCCAGGTCTGCAAGTGTTTTTGACCTTACACCTCCCAAGCGATTCATATAAGAGGCAGTCTTAAAATTGTTATTGTCTAGTCTGATCAGGAAATCACTGTTTTTAAAGTGGATTTGAAGATCATCAAAGCATTCAAACCCGTCATTATTTCTAAACAAATTATATGAAGTAGGAGTTCCTCCTGTGACCACTTCCCCCTGTTCCCATTTGTCCTAATTTGCACCCCAGCCCAGTTTTCTTTCATCAGATCCCACTGTATACCCAAATATTGCTTTACCACTGTTCCAACTGTCTAGGTTGTTCCACCACAACAGGAGATTTTCTCAAGCCTCTTGTGACAAGGGGATTATGGTGTACCACAGGCCTTTCCTCAACCCCAAACACTTAAGTCTCTGTAAGGCGCTATAATGCAGTGGGCCCGGTGAAACGTCTTGAATGGAAGAGGACAGGAGACCAACCCCTCTTGCTAGGTTGCTTAAAGTCACCACGTGTTTTGATAAAACATAAGCTACCGCCTTCTTTATTTTGGACAGTTTCTTTATTGGTAATTGTAGTTGAGCTTTGATGGTATCTACCTGAAACCCTAGGAATTCCAGATTTTGTGGACGGAGCAGTATGGGCATTTTGACATTGATAATCAATCCTATAACCTCGAAGATATCCAATGACCATTTCATGTGTTTCACAAATTCTTCTTGATTTTATGACATTAGTTACATATCGTCTGACAAATTACTAGTCGTACACCACTTCTTCTCAAGAGGGTGACTACTGTTCTTAGAACCTTGGTGAAGCACCAATGTACTGAAAAGAGGCAAAAGGGGAGGTAATGAAACTAATAAGTTATTCCTTTCCAGTGGCGATCCTTAGATGTTTTTGAGAGTGCTGGTGCATAGGGATTGTGAAATAGGCATCTTTGAGATCTAGTTTAGTTTCATAAGCCAATGCTTCCTTTTTAGGATGTCTCTTAGGAAGTGGATACCTGCCGTTTCGAAATGTCTGTGGACTAGAAATATATTTACTTCTCTCAAATTTGGCAGGACACCAGCATTTCTCTTTTTTGCGAAAATGATTGTGCTCACAACGCCCTGTTTTGGGTTGACACTATGCAGATAGCCCCCTCAAGTAACATCTTACTTACTTCTGATTCTACCAGAACTGTTTGAGCCTGATCTAAGATTAACTCTCTGGGTTGGTGCACTTGAGAATGTTCTTGGTTGGAATCTATTATGAAGCCCTTTATAGTATACAGCTCCCAACAATTGTTTGTTATTAATCCCTGATTTTTGCTGAATGGGCAATCTTCCCCCTACCTTTGGCTAGGAAGAACAAACAGTGGGTAAGACACTGACCTTGCTGTCCATGTCCCTGGAATCCACCTCTGCCACGTTCTCATGTGCGAGTGTTTCAACCTCTTTGTTTCAAAGAAGGAATTATTGTTTCCCCACAAGTATCATCCATTACCACGTTGACCTTGTTGGTGAAATAGGGACCTATCTTGCCTGCGGCTAACAGCCAGTCTCATCCTGTCAGCCCTTTCGCAAAAACTCTACTTGCAAATATGTGTCTCATGTTTGTCTGGGTGTTACTAAAGGCTGAGAAGGTTGAAAAATACTTCCCTATTATTTTAATGAGCTTTTCTCCAAAGAGTAGACCATTTGTGTCACCCTGAATATCCTTGTTTACAAGGTCTCCAAGTTTGGGGGCTATTCTCATTAAAATTGCTCTCCTACATTCGGTGGATAGCCCTGCATTGGCATTTCCAAGCAGGCATAGGGTTTGTTGACTGCACCCCCGGAGGAGTTCAACATCCACAGGGGTTTCCTTAGGAGAGGCTTCCTCTGCCAAGTCTAAAGTTCTAGCTAGTGTTCCTAGAGTGTCTAGTACTTTGTCTTGGCACTGCTTAAGGCACTGCTCAAGCCCTTTCCTAGGATACCTTCCTGTTATGAATAGAAATTTCAGGAATTCAGGTTCTAAGTTAGGTGTCCTCTGTGATTCATTGTCTAGGAACGGTCTGGGACAGTCTGCCCTCATTAGATTCTGGCTATTCTTTTTCAAGAGGCTTTGGGATCCAGAACTTTATAAAGTTTGCCATGTGGTCCATGGGCCAAAAGTCTGACCTTTTTGGGTGTGGGATAAGAGTAGAATTAAACAGCTCCACACCAATAAGGTCTTTAATAGCCTCTGAATTACCAAGGTAGTCCAAGTCCTCATCAACAAGGTTGTTTTCTAGGGTTTCTAAGGGATTGAATACATATTTGTCCGCTTCACTATCCATATTCATTGGGAAGGAACACTCATCATTATCTGTTTGAAAACTGCAGTCTTTTGAGCATTGAAGGTCACTTAATCTTCCTGTGCACCAAGGAACACCTGATCTATTTGCACCAATTTGGCTGCTCTTGCCAATTGTGCTGTTTTGAACACCCAGGTCATCCATTGCACACAGGCTACCCAGGGATTGATCCCATTCTTTTGTAGCGCACAGGCTATCATGAGGCTCACACTCAAGTGTTTTGTCTTTTTTAAGGCCTTACCTCCTTTCTTTAGTAAATGGTTTTTCTCCTCTGAGTGGATAACTGAGTCCTCCTCATTAGGGTAATCCCTTTTCCTTTTGTTAATGACTGTTTCCACTACCTCCTTTAAGAAGGACTTAAACTGTTTCTCAAAAAGCTCATTAACAAGTTTTCATTAAGAGGTGTATCCTCACCCTCTTTCTTCTTATTCCCATTATCTGACATGGTTAGCTTTCCTAATCAATTTTTTTATGATTAAAGTATTAAAATAATTTTTGTTCTCAGCGTCGAGTAGTGGCTCTCTGTTTGCTATTATTCTCTTGTCCTGTGTATGCGAGTCATGGCAACACAACATAGGGTTTATATCGTCCTTTCTCTATTATTTTGTTTTTTCTCTCACCTTTTATTGTCATTGCATGTGGGAGGGATAGGCCCAGTCTACCTCTAACTCATGGTATTGATTAATATTGGAAATAGGGCATAGTCATGTAATTATTGCTTCCAACTCTGTCCCATGTTGTTGCCCTCTATGCCTATGGCTAGAAAGTGATGTGAAGGAGGAGCTGGGTTGAGTACAGACTGGGGCGGGAAATGGTGGCTCTGCGGCCTGACTTTGGAAACCCCGTTGAGGGCAGCGCTGAGTCGCTGCTGTTCAGTACAGCATGACTGCTCTTCCACGCTCTTACACAGCAGGATCACCATAAGTGAAGCGCTCATATGAAACTGGTCATTAGATCCATATAAAAAAATTGTTAGATACCTGCGAATATTCTTGTTACTAACTGGCATTAAACTAAAAACCCAACCAGAAAGGTGGGCACACCATAGACAGCTTCACTTACCTGTTAGTTTTTGGTGAGAGACTGTGTAAAATAAATCATTTAAGGAAGTTAAGCTATGCAAAAAAAACTTAAGACTCGTAGGAGCACCACCTACCTTTTGCCTGTGAGCATAATCTGTTAGGTAAAAGGTCAATCAAGTAAGATTATACAATATGTATCATTTGAGGCGCAGAGTCAAAGAAAGCTATACTTAACTGTAGAGGAGCAGTGAATAAAGGAGGATGATGCCTAGTTACCATGACGTTATATGCTGCTTTAAAGTTCTTAACGGAATGTTTTATTCATGATGTAGCACATATTCTTTAAAGTGCTGCATGTCGGGGCAACAATAAAGGTTATCGCATAATGGTAGCCTTTAGTCTTGTAATGAAATGAAGGGCAAGGGAGAAGTGGATGTGTGTGAGGTGTGGTGGCAAGTGGGCAGGGTACTGAGTCTAATGGAAAAACTGGTGAAATTACTGTCTTAATCAAAAATAGTTTTGGGGGATTATCTGCTAGAGGTGACTTTTTGGGAGATGACCTGCTCTTGTTTATGGTAGAAAAATAACATATCATGACTTGCACTCTTGCACTCTAGTCATGCTGCACTTTTTTGCACTATTGCGTTTTCGGTCTGATGCTTGAAACATATAGAGATGTCTACAATGTATTCTATTGGGGAAGATAAGAAGGCTATGAGTCATATCCTTTACAACCACAGCCTTGCTTTTACTCTACGATAAGCAAGATGTGTATGTATTTCAAAAAACATATAATTCTTAAACTCAATACACAAATCTCATCAATACACAAAATGCATCCTTCATGAAAATAAGATTAATGTGGAATAAACATGAATATTATGAATTACCATGTTCTACTGGAATTGATGTTGATTGATGTTACAACTCATATATGAGTGGCTGTGCGGCTTGAGGCTGGACGCAACAGTGCAACAGCTTCAGTTTGGATAGTTAGCACTTTTCCACATGCTACTTTTTTTAGCATAGGCTCGTTGGAGGGTTCTGCTTTACTTATGGTAACTTCTCCTTGATTCAGGGGTACTAAGGTAATGTCACAGAAATGTAAGGTCTCTAGGGAATACGCTCCGGATTAGTTGCTTTAATATTCAACTGCATGAGATTTTCTACTTTGCAGGTCTTCTGAGGTCCTCTGAGTTAGATTAGCCTCTTCAATCTAGATGAAAATTGGGTGGGATAAACTGAAGGTCCTATCATATATTGTCAAAGGCCAGCATAACAAATGTACAAGACAAGCCGTAGAAAAATAAATATTAGGCCATATGCCAGATTTAATATTTATACAAGAGACCAATATAAAGTATTCTAAATCAGCAAACTTTGTTTGAATCAGAAATGGTCAGTATTTCTACCTTGGCTGCAGCCCATAGATGCTTTGGTATTTGTATCAGTAAGGGTCTGCAGATGGAAAGTTTAGCTTCTCAGACTGGTAAATACCGTAGAAGTTGCTGAATTTAGGGCTGAAGCAAGTTTAGATTTCTTTTTGGCATGTGCTGATTTTGATCTTAAGCATTGCATTCAGCATCCAAATAGCTTTTCTGATGACTCCATTCTAGAAATGCATATTGTCGACATTCAATACCTCCGGTTCCTCTATAGGTAGATATATTAGATATCATATTTGGAGGTGAAACTTTGGGTTACAAAAAGGAAACCATACTTTTCTTTCTCCTAAACATGCTTTCAGCAAGCCTAGAGATAGTCTGGGAAGCATTTAAGGCAAACATCAGGGATATTTTATTATATAAAGATATTGTAAGGAGGAGAAACTCTAAGAAAGGAAGTACATGGTGGACCAACTAAAATAAGTCCAGAAAAACTATCTGTACCATTAAATGTTACACTAATCACCAGTAATGTGTGCAAGCATAGAGAGGCATGTGAGATTATTATTTCAAGGAAATGAATCAAAGTAATGGTGCCTTCATGCAGGAGGTTTATGAAGAAAGTGAATCTTCAGGTTGGTTTCTAGCATGGCAAGTGCACAAACTAGCAATTAAACATGTAACTAAATCACACTTTGACAGGGAGACTAACATGCAAGATACTGATACTAGAAGTATTCAGGTTAGAATATTCCTACATTATAGAAGTATTTATGTTCATTGTCAAATTTTAGATCTCATTAAATTGTAAGACTTTGTAGAAAATCTCCCAATCCCAGTCTAAGGCCAATGGCCAGGAAATGCCTCATTAAAATTTGTCACAGGCATAAGCTGAATGCCGAACTTGGCAGTTTCATCTTAGCTTGGCTCCGCAAGGCCACCAGCAATCCAAAATGATAATATCCTACACGAAAGAAGATCACCCCCATCTTGGATGCCATGGGTTTAGAGAGCCCCCACATCATCCTATGGAGGAAATCTGGCGCTCTGGTGTCGGGCAGTGCTGTGGCGTATGGGGCAGGGCCTGCTTGGCTTTCCGATGGAGGCCTGGAGCATGAGGACAGCTTCAGAGGAGCCACAGTGTGGCATGACAAAAGACCAGGTGTGATTGGCCACCAGGGAGATCCCCAGTCCTGTGGTCCGGCAGATCCCTGGGGTGCACCAAGCTCACCCCAGGGCCCAGGCAGACCCTCAGACTCAACCAGTGAAGAAGCCAGTAGCTCATAAGCCTCAGCAACTTGGCCACTATACAGAGAAGCAGACTGGCCCCCTGAGCAGGACAGCATGCTTGACAGAGCTGATTTGCATCTATAAAGGCCTCTGTGCTTTGGTAAGGAGAGCCAGGCCTTTGGGGGCAGGTGGTAAGGCTGTGGCCAATTGCACTCTAGGCTCTACTGGGAGCACATGTAGAGTCAGTTGGGTCGATTGCGCTCACAGCATAGGAGCACTGGCACTCTCCTGTAGAAGAGTGCGAGCCAGCCTTGCATCTCACTGGCCCCACAGGGCAGAGTCTGCCCCAGATTGCAGCTTCCAACAGTTGAATAGCATCTTGCTCATCATCATTCGCACAACCATAGTCCTGCACAACAATCCCCAGAACCCTGTAGAACCCCGACGAACTCAAGAGCTCCAAGAAGAACTGCCGAGCCCTCGAGAAATTCTGGAGAAGGGAACCTACACCGGACAACAGGACCACCCTCAAGCGGGCCACTCGGAAGCACCACTAGCTGATCCGCGCCGCCAAGAAAACTGCATTCAAGGACCGGCTGGACAACAACGCACACAACAGCAAGGAACTCTTCAACATCGTGAAAGAGCTATCCAACCCCAGCGCAGGAAACAACGACATCACCCCATCGCAAGACCTCTGCAACTCCCTCGCCTCATACTTCCACAACAAGATCGCGGACATACACAACAGCTTCAACAACCAATCAACGCACACCATGACCGAACAACCACCCCCCACCACCACCCTCCACGCCTGGACCCCGATCAGCACCGAAGACACCATCCGCACGATGAACTCCATCCACTCCGGATCACCAACCGACCCCTGCCCTCACCACGTCTTCAACAAGGCCGACGCTGTCATCGTACCTCACCTGCGAGACATCATCAACACATCCTTCAACACCGCCACCTTCCCTGAGAGCTGGAAGCACGCCGAACTCAGCGCTCTACTCAAAAAACCGACAGCAGACCCCACCGAACTCAAGAACTACCGCCCCATCTCGCTCCTCCCGTTTCCAGCCAAAGTCATCGAGAAGACCGTCAACAAGCAGATGGCCGCCTTCCTCGAGACGAATGGATCCCTCGACCCCTCACAGTCCGGCTTCCGAGCCAATCACAGCACCAAGACCGCCCTCATCGCCGCCACCGATGACATCCGAGCCCTGATGGACAACGGAGAAACAGCGGCCCTCATCCTCCTAGACCTCTCCGCGGCATTCGACACTGTCTGCCACCGCACCCTAGTACAGCGCCTCAGCAACGTCGGAATCCAGGACAAGGCGCTGGAATGGATCATCTCCTTCCTCGACGGAAGAACTCAGAGAGTCCGCCTACCACCGTACAAGTCAGAGGCCTCCGAAGTCATCTGCGGCGTCCCTCAAGGATCCTCTCTGAGCCCCACCCTCTTCAACGTCTACATGAGCCCCCTCGCGGCCATCGCACGCCAACACAACCTCAGCATAATCTCCTACGCCGACGACACCCAGCTGATCCTCTCCCTGACCAACGACCCCGCCACCGCCAGAGCCAACCTACACGAAGGGATGAAAGAGGTAGCCGAGTGGATGACGACCAGCCGCCTGAAACTGAACTCTGACAAGACGGAGGTCCTCATCCTGGGCTCTTCACCCTCCGCCTGGGACGACTCCTGGTGGCATCCCGCCCTGGGCACCGCACCCAAACCGACAGACCATGCACGCAACCTGGGCTTCGTCTCTGGATCCAGATAAACCTGAAAACTACCGGCCCATCTCCTTACTTCCGTGGCCGACCAAAGTGTTGGAGGCCCATGTCAACAAAGTTCTTTCGGCTCACCTTATCCATGCTAACATCTTGGATCCCACCCAGAATGGGTTCCGTGCTGGACACAGCACGGAGACCGCCCTCCTCTCCATGGCTGAACACCTTCGCACGGTGATGGATGCGGGACAGACAGCAGCGCTCGTCTTATTAGACTTGAGCGCCGCGTTTGATACTGTTTCGCATCCTATCCTGTTGCATCGCCTGGAGGAGATTGGGCTGGGTGGACCTGCCCTCCAGTGGTTCCGGTCTTTTCTAGACGATCGTTTCTTTAGCGTTGCAGTCCCACCGTTCCAGTCCCAATTCCATCCTTTGAAACAGGGGGTGCCGCAAGGATCCTCGCTGAGTCCCACGTTGTTTAATCTCTACGTGAGACCGCTGGCTGAGGTCGTCAAGCAATGGGGCATGACTATGGTCTCATATGCTGACGACACTCAGCTAGCGGTTACGATCAGCGGGGATGCGGACCGGGATGCCCCCAGGTTTCAGAGTGGACTTAGGGCGGTGGCGAGCTGGATGAAGAACAACTGTCTCCAGCTCAACGCTAAGAAAACAGAGATCATGATCGTAGGCAAGAGATCGGAGCTATGGGGGGACAGGTGGTGGCCTACGGAGCTGGGGCCGGCCCCCCTCCCGGTCACGGAATTAAAGAACTTAGGAGTATGGATGGATCCCTCCCTCAGCTACGTGGGCCACACGAAGAAAATCGCGGCCTGTTGCTTTGGTATCTTACGGTCGCTTCGCCCGGTTTTGAAGTTCTTTGACCATCGCACCAGGCAGCTGATAGTCCAGGCTACAGTGTTATCTCGCCTGGACTATGCCAGCTCTCTTCTGGTAGGGTCCAACGTGGCTGAGGTTACCCGCCTCCAACGCGTCCAGAACGCTGCGGCGAGAGCTATTGTTGGCCTACCCCGCACTTGTTCTGCCTCCAGCACTTTGAGATCACTGCACTGGTTGCCTATCAGGGCCAGAATTCAGTTTAAAGTGCTGTGTATGGCGTTCAAGATTTTGAGGGGAGTAGGTCCCCCTATTCTTGCGGACCTTTTGTCTTGGTATGTGCCTACTGGGCCCCTGAGATCCATGGGTCATGCACTTACTGTGATTCCCCGATACAGGCTGTGTCGGGTCGGTGGCCGTTCCTTCCGGGTCAGAGCAGCCGAGCTCTGGAACTCCCTTCCTGTAGAGTTGCGACTGCTAGATGATCTTTTAGTCTTTCGTAAAGCCTTAAAAACCTTTTTGTTTTAATAAATTCACTTTCCTCCCTTCTGTTGTGTTTCCTGTGGTGTTGCATTTTTACCTGCCATGCGCCTGGACGCCCCTTAGCTGGGGCAGCAGTGCGCATTACAAATGTATGTAACATAACATAACATAACTCCTCCCTCTCAATGACCAGGCAAGTCAACAACGTCTCCTCGGCGTGCTTCAACATCCTACGCATGCTACGGAAGATCTTCTGGTGGATCCCCACCGAGACCAGGAAGACCGTCACCCAGGCCCTCGTCACCAGCCGACTGGACTACGGCAACGCCCTCTACGCCGGTACCACCGCCAAGCTCCAGAAGAGACTCCAGCGGATCCAGAACGCCTCAGCCAGACTCATCCTTGACATCCCACGAACCAGCCACATCTCCGGACATCTGAGAGACCTTCACTGGCTCCCCGTCAACAAAAGAATCACCTTCCGCCTCCTCAACCATGCACACAAAGCCCTACACGACAAAGGCCCGAGCTACCTCAACAGCCGGATCAACTTCTACGCTCCCAAACGCCACCTCCGATCAGCCAACCACGCCCTCGCCGCCGTCCCCCGCATCCGAAGAGCGACTACAGGAGGAAGGTCCTTCTCCTACCTGGCCGCCAAGACCTGGAACTCCCTCCCGGCCGACCTGCGCCTGACCCAAGACCACCTCTCCTTCAGGAAGAAGCTGAAGACCTGGCTGTTCGAGCAGTAGCGGCACCCCCCTCCCCCAGCGCCTTGAGACCCTACGGGTATGTAGCGCGCTCTATAAGTGTCACTGATTGATTGATTGATTGATTGATTGTAGAGCCCAGGGTGGGCGAGACCATGGGCATGCACTGGCCATATATCAACACATCGCAGCAGTGGAGAACACCATCCTCCCCAGACCGGGGAGTTGGGGAGGCTACCACTTATAATCTACAGTGAACCTACTATTAGGGGGAAGCTTTGAGTGCAGACGCACTGGGTTGTAGAGTCTTGGGGGCCAGGCGGGTCAGAGGCAAATAAACCTAGTCGGCCACTGGGAATTGAGTCTGAGACTGCCTGTACAACACGACAAAGGACAAAGGCCCACCAGCACCTAAAGAATGCACAATGCGTAAATTTACCCAACCCAGTGATCCATCATTGCATGGGACAACAGCAGGTGCTGCCCCGGATCTTGTGGCCTGTTAGTCGACATCAGTCATATGATGTAATAGACTCTAAAATCGGAGTGTTCACATGGAGGCGATGCTACTGCGACAGGACCTATGCAATGCAGTAGAGAGGATCATGGCGACAGAGTCCCTGTATCTCGGGGTCGAAGATTTTGCTGCTTCCATACAGGCCACTGTATCCAAACTTTCCTCAGTGACAAGGGAATTAGCGGCTATAACTTATGCTTAATTGGATGTCCAGAAGGTTGTGAGGAGACCTCAATGGAATGCTTATTGGATCAATGCCTTTCTGAATTGCTACCAGCAGGAGCCCTTTCTCCATGTTTTTTGGTCGAGCCGGCCCACAGGGCATTAGTTTGCATACTTTCTGGAAGCAGACCTCTTCTGTAATTGTAAAACTTGTGAACTATATGAATAGAGACAATATCCTAAAAATACCCTATCAAATTAAAAACTGATGTACCAATCACATGTGAATATGATAGGTTACACGGCGCTAGTACAGCAGCAGTATCAATCCATTTTAGGCCACAAAACAGCGCCTCAGTGAGTTAAATATCAGTTATACCCTTCAAAATCCAGCCAAACGCAGAGCAATATATTAGTCTAAGATGATCTTCTTTGACTCCCCAGAGGAGGTATTCCAATAGACATATGAGCAGATCCTTATCAAATCACATACACCACCATGGCCGGACTCTGACTTCTCAAAGAGTGATAGGCAAAATGAGAACAAAAAGATAGCGGCCACTTGTTGCCATCAATCTCGATCGTCCTTGCAGAACCCAGGGAGGACGGCAGATGCTCCAGTAGCTACAGGGGTCTCTCAGTCCTCCCATACATCTGGGACATACTCTGCTAAGTGACTGAGGGGATACCGATGTTTGATAAAGCTATCCTAGATCTAAAATGTATATGATGCCCTGAGTGGCCATACAATGCCTTATTCAAGAACCTACGTCCTCCAATAGTTAGATTAATGTTGCAAAAGGGGATCCATTGGGATGGGCTGGGGAAGACCCACTGTTGGGACTTGCCAATTTCACATTCCACAACAGATACTTCAGGGTTTCGGAGTATGAGGTAGGGGGAGCTATATGTTAGATGTTGTTGTAGCAAACAAATATAGCACCAAAATAATGGCTCCCTTTTTGGTTATGCTGCTACTATAGTCATGTTTGTATGTTTTTTTCTGTTCTTAGAAACTGCTTAATTTCCACTCCCTCCTTTACCATATATATGATTACAGTAAAAAATATTGCAACATGTGTACGCAGACCCTGGAGTAGTACATCAGATTTATTTTGATCGGTGTTGTGGATTGTCAATGTCATACTAGATAAGATGAAGAGGGGGAGGTCCTCAAACAGACCAAGAGGAGAGGAGTAGATGTCCTTTACTTAAGGAGACCCAACTCATGGGGAACAAGGCCCCATACCTAGCCCAATGGAGATACACACAAATGTATCATTCCGGATGCACATGGGGTTACTGGGGTACAGGGATCGTGCCATCCCTTTTCAGCTCCAGAATACCTCAGTAGATAAATATGATATATATACAGTGGTCAAAGGGATGTTATATGGAGAATCTATCACGTTGTTCAATGTATATGCCCCACCTCCACTTGTAGATTTCTTTATCGAGTCTCTGACAAGGCTATGGGGTGAACTGCTGGAGGGGCTTGTAGTGCAGGGGAGAGATTGGAATGGAGTTATTAGTTCATCAGTTGACAGATGCCACCCACAGTGATCATTCAAGGCATCAGGCCCAACTCCTCTCTCTTGTTTCAGTTCCGCACTGGGCCTCATCAATGTGTAGTGCATCCACAACCCATTTTTGGGTAACTACACCTTCTACTCTTCCATGCATGGCTCCTACTCACAGCTAGAATTTTTCCTGATCCCCAGCAATGACTTACATAGGGTGAGGAGTGTTACAGTACTCCCCGGGGACTTTTCAAAGCTCTCTACGGTGGCCCTGGGCCTACAGATGGGACAAAGAGGCCCTGTGTTTCATTGGCAACTCTCGCCATGGCATCTGCAGAACCCAGAATATCGCAACCACATGGAACACAGTATAGATTAATACTTTGCGCACAATATAGGTACAGTGCATTCCCCTCAGACGTTATGGGAGGCCCGGACACCAACTCTTCGGGGGCAGGCATTATTTATTATACAGGGGAGCACTGGTGCAGACTGCAGGACATAGTTGCCCTGGAGACAGAGATCCTAGAGTTGGGCAAACAAGGTCGGCAGACAGGGGTCCAACATGTATGCAGATAACTCGGCCCGGTAGCAGCAGTACCACCAAGCCCTGTTAGGTGAGGTGCACCTTACCTGGCAGGCTTCTCAGTCGTATTTATCAGTATGTGGTGGGGGGGGGTAAATTGAGTAAATTGCTCCATAGATTATGCCAGGGTGCCCCCAAAGCACCCCCTTCCCCCTAATTGGTGAAGCAGGTGTCTCAATTATGGATCCTAGTGTCATAGCGAATGTCTTTGCATCCTGTCAAGAGGGGGGTCTACGCCAGGAGAGAGGTACTTAAAGAGATTCAAATAAGGGAGTTTTTACAGGCACTTCGGCGCTGATCCTTGTACCCTATGGCCTGAGAACTGCTGCACTCTATGCTTTGAGCGGAAGAACGCCTGGTGGTCGCGGCCAATATGAACTCGGACAAAGCGTCTGGTCCAAACAGCTTTCCCATAGAATATTTCAAATTATATATGTCAACGTTTTTATCTCACCTCGAGGAGGATATGTTATCCACAGCAAAAGGAGTCATGGCACCAGATTGCTGCCTGCAGAGATCGCAGTGTTCCCCAAGCCGGGGCACCCTGCGGATGATCTCAAATTGTATCGTCTGATCTCCCTCATACAACTAGTACTTAAGATTCTAGCCAAGGCTTTAGCAAATAGGCTAATCACTTCATCCCAGATTTAATCCACCCCAACTAATCTGGGTTCATGCCCCGTAGTGCCGCTCATATGGCGAGCATATAATACTTCAACAATTGTGGACCGGCTGAGGGAGCCAGCGTTGTTTCTCCTAGCTGACATAGATAAGGCATTTGACTGGACATATTTGTTTCTTCTCCTTCAGCGCTTTAACTTTGTTCCAAGGTTCATCTCCTACATCTGAATATTTTATGTGGATTTGAAAGTGTCAATAGAGGAAGCCGGGGCTTCGTCGGGTTCCAACCCCATACAGCGAGGGGAAAAGAAAGGGTTGTCCTCTGTCCCCCCAACTGTTTGCTAATGCCTTGGAGCTGCTGGCAGTATCAGTGAGGATGGACACGCAGGTCTGGGCATTAAAATGGGGTGACAAGCAGTCAGACAGGATTGCTTCCAATGCTAACAACATCTTATTCTTTATTAAGTTATTGGTTAGGGGATGAAACCAATCCCGCCATACACTTAGCCATTCCCTCTGGCTACAGTATACTTTGCGCAAATAGACAGGGCTCTCACCCTGGAGGGGGAGTTGCCATAATATACAGATCCCATTGGACTATATCCTCTTTTCCTTACAAACAATTGGAACGCATAGAGGCTCTCCCCTTCTGTATTAAAATAGCGGCCAATTTTACCTTCACTAGCATCCTGGTTTATCGTCCCCCAAACTCTAAAATATCTCATCTCCCCGTATTCCTAGATTATGTCCTGCAAGTAACATCGCAATATGCTAACTTCACCCTTCTTGGGGATTTTAATCTCCACGTAGACAACCCCTTGGACTCCACCTCTTCGAACTTTCTGTCTACCCTATCAGACGGAGGGCTAAATCAACTTATTAGTTGCCCTACACATAAGGCGGGTCACACCCTTGACCTGATCTGCACCAATCTGGATGGTCTAGTCATAAGTGATCCCCTTCCGGTGATCTGGTCTGACCACCTCTTTGTTCCTTTTTCGTTCCCCCGGCACAGCCAAGATCGCCACATATGCCCGGCCAAACTACAGGGCAGAAATTGGAGTAAGAACTCCCCTGACAGCCTTGCCGCCCATCTCCACCCTACCGACCTCCCAGACACAACTTCTGACCTTGATACTCGATTGACTAATTTTAACGGCTGGATTTCTTCCGCAATTGACCTCCTCGCCCCTATTAGGCCCATCAAAACCTACCGCTCTGCCCCATCTGCCCCGTGGTACTCCGACGAACTCCAAAAATGCAAATCGGAATGTAAACGCCTTGAGAGACGCAGGAGAATAACCTACTCACCTGACCGTAAATCCCTCTATAAATCTGCCTTAAAAGAATATAGGAAAAAAATAATTGAACACAAAAGAACTTTTCTGGAAGAAAAAATCAACCGTTCACAAGGATCATCCAGGGAAATATTTGACACAGTTAAATCCTTCACCGATCCCCTGGCTTTAAAACGACCCCCACTGGTGTCTCAGACACTTTGCAACAGTCTCTCTGATTTTTTCGAGAACAAAATAGCCGCCATATACGACTCCTTCCCTAGCAATACTAACTCAGACAAATGTACTACTAATATTGCCATCACTCGATCTGAATGTACGTTTTCCAACTTTAAAGAGATCACCTTAGATCAATCTCTTAAAGAACTCCACAAAAGCAAATCCGGATCTCTTCTTGATCCCTGGCCCGCCAAGCAATACAAGTCCCTAGCACCCATTCTCAACCCTACACTGAACGGGATTTGGAACGACTCGCTGCACACGGGAGTCTATCCAGACTCCTGGAAGCATGCACGGTTAGTTCCCATAAATAAGAAAGCCATCGCCGACCCGAGTGAACCCTCCAACTATAGGCCGATCTCTCTCTTACCAGCCCCCGCCAAAGTGCTCGAAAAACTCGTTCAACAACAACTAGCGGATTTTTTAGAAACATCAAGTGCCTACCATGACTCTCAGCATGGTTTTAGACCAGGGTACAGCACTGAGTCAGCACTTATCAAGATGGCAGATGGAGTACGCTGGAGGATGGACGAGGGATCAAGAGCGGTGTTGGTGCTGCTTGACTTGTCAGCAGCATTCGACACCGTCTCCCACCCCCTCCTCCTAGACCGCTTACAATCCAAAGGCATCCAGGGTGCGGCCTTAAAATGGATTGCATCCTTCTTGTCCAACCATACGCAGGCAGTGTTCACCGCCCCATATACCTCAGATAGTCACCCACTTCGATGGGGAGTCCCCCAAGGCTCCTCACTGAGCCCCCTCCTATTTAATGTTTATTTTTCACCCCTCTTTGATATCATCGCCCAAACTGGAATAAAGGCCACCTCCTACGTCGATGATATTCAACTTTTGTTTTCATTCAACAGCATTACCCAAACAACCTTTAATCCTCTAAAAAACTGCCTTCGCACAATAGCCCGGTGGATGGACAATAATTTCCTAAGGTTAAACGCAGGAAAAACTGAGGTACTTTTCTTTCACCAGCCGTCCCCACTAGATCCCAACATCTGGTGGCCTCTTGATTTGAGTGCACCACCCCAGCCCAAAGACTCGGTGAAAAACTTAGGGGTTAGATGGGATTCTAACCTCACACTGCAACATCAAGTTCACACAGTCTCTGCAGCATGCTTTGCCAAAATCAGAATGGTGAAAAAGTTCATCAACTTCTTACCCAACAACACCAGGAAGATTGTAGTCCAGGCGTTGATCACCTCGCATCTGGACTACGCTAATGGCCTGTACACTGGGCTGTCTGTAGGTCTTTTTCATCGACTTCAGACAGTCCAGAACGCTGCAGTACAACTGGTTGGTGGCATTCCACTACGTGAGCACATCTCACCCCACCGTCGCAGACTTCATTGGCTTCCTACACAAAAAAGGGCAGAATTCAAAGCACTGGTACTGGCTCACCATGCATTGAGAGGCAAGGGCTCTGCCTACCTTTCCACCTGCCTCACCCCTTACAACAACATTAGGACTCTTCGTGCCCGATTCACAGAACTAACTTAAGACAAAATCCTAAACTTACTACTTTTGGTATTCACAGAAGTTAGGATTTTGTCTTAAGATAGACTTAAGACAGATTTAAGTTAGGATTCTGTCTTAAGTCTGTCTTAAGTCTGTCTTAAGACAAAATCCTAACTTCTGTGAATACCAAAAGTAGTAAGTTTAGGATTTTGTCTTAGTTAGTTTTGTGAATCGGGCCCAGTGTTCTTCCTCAAAAAACTTCCTCACCACTCCCAGATTCAAAAAAACTCGCTCAGGTGGAAAAACTTTCCAAGTATGCACTTCTGCCCTTTGGAACAAGTTACGAAATTCCATCCGGATGATCCAGGAAGAACTACCCTTCCGGAAAGCCTTAAAAACTCACTTGTTCTGTTAACCATCTCCTTTTTAACAGCACCTAATTCAGCATAAGATCGCACAGGAGCGCCGGGACACCCCGTTGGGGTATCTGTGCGCTATAACAAAATACACAAAATAAATAAATAAATACAATGCCGGACATGACCGGACCTCGACTGTTGCAGATAATGCATGTATTTGGGAAGACCTATACACCTCTAAATCCACAATACACACGGTGGGACCATGCCCACATAGACTTGGCTCGGTGGAAGCTATATGAGTGGCCACAGACTGATTCCAATACTTAGGGGTTTATATTTCCTCTGTGGCTTCTGTTGCATGCAACACTAATATAGAACCAATAGTTATGCGTTTAAAAGAAGACATAACGATTTGGTCTGGATACCTGATGTCTCTAATGGGCAGCGGCAGTTGGCACAGGTAAGCGCGGTGGGGCAGTGGGGTGGGGCACGGCAAGGGGAAGTAGACAGACAATGGAATAGGTTTAATTTATTTATTTAATTGTACCTATTCCGTCATCTGTCAACTTCCCCCTTCCCATCCCATCCTGCCCCACCCCATCACCCCACCACCGCACCACCCCACCGCGCTTACCTGTGCTGGCTGCTGCTGCGAACAGGATGGTCAGCAATCTTCAAAATAGTCTCCATTCGACATCCCAATACAGTGGTTCCAAAAACTGAACTCCATCCTTAATGCCTCTCTATGGGATGAGGGTTCCCCCTCATCTCACTCAGTGAAGGCTTCCAGTCAACATACTGTTGTGTTATTGTGGCAGTGGATGTCAAGCCTATTACTGGATGGCCAACCTCGAAATAATAGAGTGGTGGTATGATACACAGCGAGAGCCCTTGTATGCTCTTGATAAGATGGCACTGAGTGCGACTTTGCTGCAAGCAGACCTATATGGGAGTGGGAAAGATCTCACTCTTCCCCTAGTAATGAAAGTGGATCTGGACCCTTCGACAAATAATTGGTGGGCAGACTGTGGAACAAACTCCACTGTGGTGTGAAGCTATGCTCCCACATGTGGAAGCACTGGAGGGGTTCTGGAGAGGTGACCTCATCTGGATCTCCATATTGGGGATGTAATGCAGGACATGGCCCTGAAGTCCTTCCAGATACTCAAGACCGAGTTCCAGCTGCATCGTAGCCAGTTTCATAAGTTCCTCCAGTTCGGCCTTGCATTGTGTCCACCTATAAAGTCACTGATCCATTAAAAAGTAAATTTATTATGGGAGACTTGGGTGATAATAAAATCACCAAGCTCTACCAGACAGTGATCTCTAACCAACCAGATAGTTTTGCACCCCTGCGGGTCGCAAGGGAGGCTCATGTAGGTACATTAGAAAATTCAAACTGGACTAAGTTACTGGCTTCCCCATGAGGAGCAGCAATTCCGATAAGGCTCCGGCTAATTCAATATAAGTACCTTCACCGGGTCTATCTGCAACAACATCTGCTATGGTGTATGGAGGTGATTACTAACACCTCATTTCTCTGTTGGGGTGCAGAGGAAGGCACATTCATTAACACAGTGTGGGACTGCCCACAATTAGAGAGAGTTCAGAGGTGGTGATGACATGCTTAGACCGGATCCTGTCGTGGCAAATCCCATTTAACCTTTGTTTGGCCAGCCATCTTATGGATGCTGTGGGTTGAAATAGATATAAGATTTTACTCCTTGGCCTGGAAGGAGGCACATTAAATGTGACATAGCTAAAGAATGGAAAGCAGTAGCCCCTTCATCATTATCGGTCTGGAAAAAAGGTATGGACCTCTGTGTGGGTCCAGTGAGAGGGGAGATTGCAGTGTATAAAGCAAGGGGATGCCCAAAAAACAACACAAGATATGGAAGAAATGGGCAGAGTGTACGGGAAATAAACTAGCACCAGTCAAAATCACCAGCTTCTGGAGGAGGACATTTTAATGTTTCACGGCCCAAAATAGACTGTACCCCACCAATTTATTGACGAATATAGGTAAATGTAACTAAGATATATTCCATATGTTTTCCTGAACTCCTTTTGCAGATAGATGATAGATAGATATGATGAGGGCAAGCTGGCAGAACTGTTATATCTTATGCGTATTATTGCAACTGACTATTTCTTTTATGGGCCATACTGACGGAGTTGGATTCTATGCACATACCCCAATAAAATGTGCTTCCACAAAAAAAAAATTCTCACGCTGGGCAAAGTATATAATGTGTTTCAAGCTCCATCAAATGGAAAGAAACATGGAGAGGATGGCTTTACTGCCTAGTTCATTAAAAGGTTCGCGAAAATATTGAATCTGTACATTTCACAGCTTGAACATCATATCCCACCACCTTCAAGTAACTTGATTGTCTTAAGTTTGCTAAAGAAGAATAAATACCCTACAAAATTAAACCACTATGGATCAGTTGGTTTGCTTAAATCTGATTACAAGGTAATAACTAAACTGTTGACTAACTTGTTGACAAATAAAGATTACAATGGCTTTATTGCAGGAAGGGAGGAGTACACTAATGCACATTATTCAATTGCACTTGATTTTTTTTAAATAGTAAGCGGGTTCCAACTTATATGTTTTTTAAGATGCTGAGAAGACCTTTAATTTGTTCAACTGGGAGAGTCTTTTTTCAATTTTAAAAGCATTGAGCTTTCTATCTCAGTTCATTGATCTTGAATTGAAACAAAGCAGCTGTATGCAATGTTAAAATAGGCACCAGGTAGAAATTATCTTGGTCTCCCATTGCATTCTCTTTCTTTATCGAGCTGTTAGGGATTGTTATCAAATAGGATGACCATATCAAATCAAAGCCCCATAGAATAAATGTCCAAAATTGAGCTGTATGTGGACATTATTCTCATTTTAAGACCCGGGATAGAGGTCCAGCAAATTTTAACAGAATACAGTTTTTTACGAAATGACTTTGTTAGAACTGCCCTTTTTGCATGTTTGTCCCCAAACATTTTGGGCCCGATTCACAGAATGAACTTAAGACTCAATCCTAAACTTACTACTAATTTGGTATTCACAGAATGCACTTACTCATTTCGGTATTCACAGAAGGCACTTACTCATTTCGGTATTCACAGAAGTTAGTAGTCCTCCCTTTAGAACTCCTAAATGCCTTCTGTGAATACCGAAAGTCTTAAAATTAGGAATTTTCTCAGTTTAGTAGTAGTAAAGTTAGGACTCCTAACTTTTGGACTCCTAAATGCCTTCTGTGAATACCGAAAGTCTTAAAATTAGGATTTTTCTCAATTTAGTAGTAGTAAAGTTAGGACTTTTAACTTTAGGACTCCTAAACTGAGAAAAATCCTAATTATAAGACTTTCGGTATTCACAGAAGGCATACGCGACCACTCGCAATGAGAAATCTGACCTCCCCGCGTTGAGAATCTCGTTGGGATGTCATTTTGATTGCTCGCGGTCGCCAACATGACGTTGAGGACCACGAGCAAGCAAAAAATGACCGCTGCACTACGCTACGCTGCGCTATGCGTGTTCGCACTGTGCTACGTGCAGCTCGCGTAGTGCGAAGTTGCGCAAACTACGCGAGTGTAGCGTAGTGCTTCGCCCAGGGTTAGTTGTGACTATAGGATCCTGAGCACTTTACCTCTCCTGATCAGTGCCTAAGTGCATATACTCTCTGTATAAATTTTGATGTCATTTGTTATTCATGATTGGCATATTTGATTTACTGGTAAGCCCCTAGTAAAGTGCACAGTGTGTGCCAGGGCCTGTGAATCAAATGCTACCAGTGGGCTTGCAGCACTGATTGTGCCGCCCACATGATAAGCCCTGCAAATGTATCCCAGACCTGTCACTGCACTGTCTGCGTGTGCAGTTGTAAACTGCCATGTTGACCTGGCAAGTCCACCCACTTGCCAAGTCCAAACCTTCCCTCTTCTTAAATGTAAGTCAACCCTAAAGTAGGCTCATGGTACCCGCATGGGCAGGGTGCATTGTATGTGAAAGGTAGGACATGTACTGGTGTGTGTGACATGTCCTGATAGTGAAATACTGTGCATTTCGTTTTTCTCTCTTGAAAGGTTATCTTTCCAATGGGCTATCATTGTGGCTGTGCTGTAACATTTTACATGTGTAGCTTTCAATAGGGACAAGATGGGAAAATCGAGTTAAGGCTCTCTGAACTCAGAATTTATTAATGCACATTTTGTTAAAGGTGTTTTTTAAATGGTGTGTTTGAAAATGCCACTTTTAAAAAGCTTTTTTCCTGGTGCACGCATCTCCTTAAATTTTGACTAAATTTGAATACTGGTTAAAGTTTGATTCTTCTATTTCACTGAGTGCAGTTTGGTTGCTCCCCTTCTCATTCTCACTTTTAGAAAGCTGGCATTTTCTTGCTGTTACCATTCCGTGTGTCTCTGACTGTGTATTCAGCGTCTGGTGTTTGAGTGACAGGAGCTGGGGGTGTGCATTTACTCTAGGCAGTCACAAGGGGGTAGAGGCGTGCCTTGCCTTGCCTTGCCTGGGGGATTTATCACTAGGCTGAATAGGCCTGGTCTGCATTTAGAGTGGTGGGAGAAGTTTCGCTTACACCTGAGTAGGCTGTGTCTCCTTTGCACAATGCTGTCTCTACCCCCTGTGGTCATGCTGCACCAGGAAGTACAGGACTGGTTTGGACTGGGTTCAGAGACTCTTGCCACAAAGAGAACAATGACAAAATGTGGTATAAGCATTGGACCTTAAACCCCAAGATTTTAGATTACTACAAGAAACAATAGACCCTGCCAAGAAGAAGAGCGGAAGGACTGTGTGAGGAGTGCTGCCTTTTCTGTGTGAGGGTTCAGTTGGCCTGCAGTTGCTGCTTCTATCTGTGGTGGAGAAAAAAGACTGACTCTTTTAGCCCTGCTGTGGTATACTGCTTGTGAAGAAATCTCCAAGTGTTTGGTTGTGCTCACCTCCTGTTGAAGTCTCAGGGGGAAAAAATACTTCAAGAAAAGTAAACTAGCTACATCTACAAGGAAGGCTGAAGAGCTCTGTGAGGAGTACTGCCCCTACTATAGGAGGGGGCGCTGACCTGGAGTCGCTGCTCCTGCAGGGGGGAAGGATTGGGCAGTTCATCCCCTTTTCTAAAGGGAAAATGTGTGTGGAGCGCTTTTTGTTGCAAGTCCAGCATGTGATGAGCGCTTTCATTCCTGCTGGAATCCAGGTTGGGGCACTGTACTTGAGGCCAGTGCAAGCGCTCTGGGCAAAGGAAACAGGCATGTGGGAAGAGCTATCGTTGGCAGTTAACTTTTGCCAACAATCAGCGCATATGGAGTGTGGCTCCATCTCTCCCAGTAGCATTGATCTATGTGCTACTGATTTGGGAAGAAGGAGACAGGTGTTTGTACTGTTTCGGACCCCCATAAGCATGGGACAATGATTACGTCGGAACCCCCCATCTCCTATAGTCACCGGGATCCCTGTGTGAAGTCAACACCAGGAAGCTTGCCAAAACATGGAGTCATCTGCAGCCACCCTGCAAGCCAGCACCGCAGAAAGAGAATCAGACTAGCTCTGCTGACATCTCACTGTGAGTAGTGCTGGCGACAGGTGACCAGACAGCAGTCTGGTCACCTGTCTGCGAGGGCTTGAGGCCAGCAGGAGCCATCACACCTGGGGCCAGGCTGCCTGCTTTTTTACAGCTGCACTGCTTTATTGCGGGCAGCCTCGTGATGCCATTCAGTAAGAGAGGGACCCAGCAAGGTCTCCCCATTGTTTTGGGGACATACCCAAAGGGCTGTGTGTGGGAAGGCAGCATTTACTCCCAAGCACCATATGAAGTCTCCCGGGCAGTCCTTTTGCCAAAGCCTTGTTAAACAATGATCAAGGAGGCCATGGAGGGTCCCGGACACCCAGCATTGATGGTAGCAGCTGCTCTACCCGTTTGCAGGAGCTACCTGTGTCAATCCACACCTCGGGGGAATTTGTTGGAACTTGCCAGACAGGGTAGATAGACATGACCGACATGATAGAGGCCCCCTACCCCCCTTGGGTTCAACATTGCCTTACTGTCACTAGTAGGTGTGCAGGTGTTCCTGCTGCCTACAGTTCATAAGCCAAGTGTCCCCAAAGGGGATCACCTTTTACCGTATGACCTGTAAGAGAAGCAATAAAGTGCATTGGCTTCATGGGGTGGAAAGTGGTGATTCTGGTACAAGGATACCTGGTAATTTATGTATGATCTGAACTACTGTATGTTTATGTCCTGAGGTTACATTTATGTCATTTTCATGCCATACTAAGACAGCATAACAGAACTTTTCAGAAACTGCATGTTAGTGAAAGTAGCGGTGTAAGGTGTTTTCATGATATTTTCATGACGTGTGCAACATATGAGTACTTAACTTAGTGCACTACATGTGGTGCTATGAGAAATGCCTACTTTTCAAAGGGATTCATGATCCATGTATTTTTATGATGATTGCCTAGTTAGCAAAGTGATTTATGTAAATGTAGTCTAATGTGTTTTATGTGGATATTTTTATATAACCTTGTGTGGAGTCTCTTTTTGCGGTGTGCTGAGTGTGTCACTGCTGTGTGTGTTGCACAAACACTTTACACATTGCCTCTGGGGTAAGCCTGCCTGCTCTGCCAAGCTACTAAGGGGGTGAGCAGGGGTTATCTTGGGTGTGTAACTCCCTTCCCCTGACTAGAGTGGTGGGTTTTGACTGGCTTATGTGCATACCCTAGCCAACCTGAAACCCCATTTTTAAATGGCTTTTATATAGAACACCATCATCTACGAATCATGCCACAAATATCTCAATATTGCCAGATAGTATTGGGTTTTACATTTCCTGAAGTGTCCCGATTATTATCACTGGGATACTCATCTAGTGCAGAGCTGACCTCAAAACAATATGAGAAAATGTACATAATAATACTTACAGGTTTAGAATTAATTTTGCAAAGCCGGTCAACATCTAATATGCCCACGTTTGAGCAATGGGAATTTAAGATAGTGAAAGTAAAATAATGTGAAAGGTTCTTTGCTTTAGGGTCTGGTTCAACTAAGAAGTAGTTGAACTCTGGGCTATATCATATCAATATGGAAATTGATTGGAAATATAGCGGGGATATTTATGGCTTACAGTAGCAGTGTCAGATGTAGTCTGATGGTACATAAAGGCTTTATTTATTTATGCATATATAACATAGATGTATAATTGATGTATCATTCATTGCACTTCTAAATCTAATGGCTTTGATTTCTCCTAATAAAAAATAAGAAAAGAAATACAAAATAATTGTGAGAGTAGGTGGCTTTAATTTTCCAGTATTGTATAAAAAATAATATTTAAATATGAAGTGTCAAATAATAATTTATAATTTAATACAAAGTTTATTTTAGTAGGTGGTGTGTACTAGGGTAATATTTTTTTAATTACCTTACATTTTTATTTTATATTGAATTACGTTTTTAAAATTTAAGTGTATTAAACTTCCCAGTAGTTTCCTATAAGGAGATCATTACCCCAGTTGTGGAGATCTCCACAAAAATAGTAACTCTACCTTCAAATATTCAGCACTAGAACTCTGTACCCCCTCAGTTGAGGGAAGGGAGGTCTTACATCTACATCCTGGTGCAAATCTCAAATCACAAAATAGTGAATAGGAGGAAAAGAGGAGATTTACATTTAGCTGTGAGAGTAGAAGTACACATAAATGGATCTACACATGCAAACATACACTTTTCAATTGGGTCTAAGGAGTGTTGTTCAAAATATAAGTGATACAACAGAACCTGAAGGTTTACACACCGGAATAGGTGAATATTTATGACTCAAGGCAAATTACAAAAGTTTCCAGAACAATGCCAGCAAACCAATGATTGTTGCAAGTTTCTAGGTGAAAAAGATGTTTTCATTTATTTTTCTCACATGAAAATCTAAATGTGTGTGACCAGCAGCACCATTACAAATGCAACTGCTAAAATGTTTCATTCGTGTGACAAAAATGTTTTTCCTTGTAGAATTTATTCCTTGATTAACTCCACCAATTTTAGGGGTATACGCTTAACCTTTCTATAGCCCTTCTCTTTCCTATGCTGAAAAAAATACACCATCCCTCAACAAGAGTAAGTTTCTATCATTTTCCATGAAAGAGTAGTAGAAGGTTTTGTGAATAATAATTGGCATGTATAATTTCACTTGTTCATGAACAGAACAGAAAGAGAGATTAGCACCCTCCCTACCATTTCAACAATTCAGTCTAGCAATGCAAACTAACACTGTAGAATGGATTTTGCACTCTTTTCCTGTTGATGTGTGTAAGTCATACTCACAGGCACAAATAGCTTTGAGCATTAAGCTCATTGTGATGGTAGCAGTATTAGGAAAAGATACAGAGGCGCCCCTCCTTTTCAATCTGTTCACCCCTGATCTATCTCAGTTACTTGAAGATGTGAACTCCCATTCTCCAAAACTTGCCAGGACCAGAGTTAGAAATTTACTGTATGCAGATGACCTTGTCCCACTCAGCCACACCAAGGTCGGCTTGCAGAGATTACTCGATCGGTTATCCCCCTATACCACTGAAAACGAGATGAACTAAACCAATCAAAGACAAGGGCAATCACCTATGTGTTATGGAAATACCAAGGTGACGGAAAGCAGTACAACGGTAAACGTATCGACTGGACTGCTGAAAAGATGATGAATCCAAACAGGTAAAGTTCACTTTCTTTATTAGTGAAGAGAGATGTAGGTAAGCGACCGGCCAGAGCATCAGCACAATACAACTGCTGCTTTGTCCATTCTACCACTCACCATTCTAAAGAACACAGGTGAAGTAGCATGCGCAATCCTTCAAACATAAACACCAATTCAAGATGCACATTTAAAGATATACATATTAATTACCTAAAACACAACACATCTTCCCCCTTAAACAAACCAAAAGAATCTAATTAAAGCAAATTGACTGTAGAAGAATAACAATTGCAAATCATGATTTAACATAATCCTTAAACCAAATGGAAGGTTTACGTTCCCTTGTGGACCTTCTGAAACTTAGATCACTATGCATGTCCTCAGAACTACTTTTGGGACACGCATTGGCATTGAGATTACTAGCCACAGTTTGTTTAGATAATCTCTCCATATTCCACCATGTGCCATTACTCAGTCTAGAGGATCTGTTTTTAATAAATGTGAATTAGAAAACTTGGAATACCCCTTAGTTGTATGTCCAGGCAATCTCACTTTAAACCAATCACCAACTTTAAAAGAAAACTGTTTCCTCCCTTTATTTGATTCATTCGTAATATATTTATTTTGTGCCTTTAGACGTTCAGCCTTAACCTGATCAAGATCTACCTTAGGAATACTGAGATCACACATCCATGGTCCGAACAACTTGGAAGATGCAATTCTACCCTTCAATAAAGTAGAAGGAGAAACCTTGGTCACAGCATTTGGTGTGGTCCGCAAAGCCCATAGTACATAAGACAGCTCCTTCTGCCAGTCTAACCCATTGACCACAGACAGCTGTATATTGTATTTTATCACTCTATTGCAGCGTTCTACTAAACCATTGCTGTGGGGATGATATAATGAAGTGGTGATGTGTTTGACTCCCCAATGTGGCAAAAACTCTTAAAATTCTTTAGACATAAATTGTACTCCATTATACATAACCAGTTCACTAGGCGAACCTTCCTTTAAAAATAAAGATTGAAGAAATTTAACAACTTCCTCAAACGTTACTTTAGGCCATCTGGACTCATAGTCCACCAACACTAAACTGTACCTGCACCTTTCATCCGAAATAAACATAGGTCCTATGATATCCAAAGCTAACTTGACCCATGGTTTATCAGGAACAAGAATAGCTTCCACTGGACTCGGAAACGTAACTTGAGACTTATCACTTGTGGCACATGAAATGCAATCCCTCACAAAGTGCTCAACTGCACGGTCGATACCAGGCCACCAGAATACTTCTCTGAGTCTTCTCTTCATGGCCCTCATGCCAATATGACCTTCATGGGCTAATATTGAGATTTTATTTTGAAGTGTCACTGGCACAACCAATAGATCAACTCTCCTAAGTATACCTGCTTGTACGTTCAATTCAGATTAAACATGCTTAAAAGAAGCCACACTTTCATGGATTGGTAATTCACCCTTATTTAACATTGACATTATCTCTTGTAACACTGCATCCTGTCGAACAGGAAGTTTCCACTCATCCTCAGAGATGCAAGTGAAATTAGAATCCATTAATGCAGCAACAACACTATAATCTTCCTCCACTTGATCACGTTATTGCACATTTACTAAAGGAAGTCTTGATAAGCAATCAGCAAAAAAGTTTTTTACACCAGGAATATATTCAAGATGAAAAAAACTCCATCAATCTATAATACCATTTGAAAATGCGAGGGGTAGCATTTCCTGCACCTTTTATTGTAAACAAATTAATCAATGGTTTATGATCCATACGTATCGTAAACTCCGAACACCATAAATATTGTCTAAAGAGATCCACACCCCACCAACAAGCCAGAGATTCACTATCCACAACTGAATATGTAGACTCCGCCCCTCTCAAAGTACGAGAGGCAAAAGCCACAACCTCTTCCATTCTACCACTCACCATTATAAAGAACACAGGTGAAGTAGCATGCGCAGTTATTCAAACATAAACAACAATTCAAGATGCACATTTAAAGATATAGATAATAATTACCTAGAACCCAGCAGCCGCCTCATATAAATATCTAGGGGTCCAAGTGGACAGAAGGGGCTTGTTCTTAAAACACAGAGAGGAGATAGAAGCTAAAGCAATGACAATCCATGTGGCATTCATAAATCTCGCAAGGCAGCTATCCGGCCCAAGCTTGACCCCTCTTATATGCGTCATGAAAGCAAAAATCTTCAATTATCTCTTTTATGCTCAGGAGATCATGCAGGAGAAAGATAACAGCTTTGTACACAAATTAAGAACAAGAATCTTCAAACAAGTGCTCAGCCTTCCAAAAACCTCATCCCCTGCTCAAATGCGACTTGAGTTTGGTCTCCAAGATCATCGAGCGGTAGGGGCTGAAGCATTCATCAGGTTGTGCAACAAGCTATGCACTTCCAGAGAAGGAAGCTTGGAGGCTATATTGTGGCAGAAAATTGTAACCAGTCAGCTCGGGCGATCGTACCGATGCTACCTACAAATGTCTTAAATCTCTTGGACGCAGAGGAAATTTGTAGCTCCAACCCATTGTAACAGGCACTTAAAATGTATATCAAAAAGATTGTCCACTCCTGGTCCTTCCATTCAGACAGGGCGCAACTGGTATAACGTAAGCATGCCTGTCTTTCCTATCAGGGTTTAAGCCAAGCGTTGTGGCACCACACTTGTCGTTCACCTCAGCAGTGTTTTGGAAAAATATTTTTGGCCCGCAGAATGGCCATTCCTGTACCACTTGCCAGGCTGGCGCCATCCAAACACTAACATAACGTGCAGGGGGTGCAGGAGCAGAAAGAAAAGGAAACAATTGAGCACGCGGTATGTGTTAGAACTGGCTATTTCTGGTAGGCTAAGGCTGACGCCAAAGCCAGGCAGAAACCACCATTCTAGTCAGGGCAAGGAAGTCACACGCCAAGATAACCCCTGCTCACCCCCTTGGTAGCTTGGCTCAAGCAGTAAGGCTAAACTCAGAGGCAATGTGTAAAGCATTTGCGCCAGCGCACAACAGCAGCAACATACTAGGCACACCACAACAGAGACTCCACACAAGGTTATTATAAAAATAACTTTTGTATTGTAAAAACACATCAGATAAGATCACACATATACATTGTGCCAACTGGCACGGGCAATATTCACATGGGATTATTCACAAGACAGGGCCACATGGGCCACTGTCATATTCAGATATAGCACTTCTAGAACAAGAAATAAAAAACATTAAATGGTAATCACAAAGATCACAACCAGTATCCACTGGTAACAGGAACCAGGACCTTACTGGGACCACCTGTACTAAAAAGGACAGAATAAACACATTTAGGGGTATAAACCAGAACACCTTACCCATGATGCATAAAACACATTCAGAGGAGTAATAAAGAGAAACACATGATGCCATAAAATACATTCAGAGGTGTTAAGAATAAAGCACATGATGCAATAAAATACATTCAGGGGTGCAGCGCAAGAAGACACATGATGACTAAACATTCAGAGGTGCAGCGCATGAAAAGAAAGACACATGATGCCTAAAAACATTCAGAGGTGCCAGAACAACACAATAGCGCAAAAACACACAGTAGGCAATCACTATTAAAAACATAGGAATCACATTGCGCATAACTTACATATGCCACCACCTGTGGCAGTCCCTAGGCCAACTGGCCTTGATGGGACAAGGATGCCCTGTGTCCAATGTCAGGCGCACTGCCATGCAGCGCCAGTCCAAAAGTACCAAAAGCCTAAACGTGGCAGCTGGCACTAAGTGCTGCGCAGCTGTGAAGGCCCGGCACCACTGTGCCCTCTCTGTCCCACACAGAGACTCTCTCTTGAAATTGCGCCTAATCGGTGCAGCTGCCCACTAATTGCTGGGCAGCTGAGACAAACTGCGACAGGGGCTGTCACTAGCCCCTAGGCATACACTGCACCCACCCGCTGGAGCCACGCAGGCTCTGTCACCAAACACTGCGACCAATTGCTGGAGCCACACAGGCCCTGGGCATGTCACATGCCCCAAACGTTGGAGCCACACAGGCTCTGGGACATAATGGGGGCGAGGGAGCCCTCTAGCTCCTTAAGGCAACATGCCCTTGAGCCTCTCAGGCTCCTCAAAACAAATATGGCCCCCTTGGAGCTTCGTGGCTCTAATGACCCACATATGCCGCCTCGCGATGATGGAGCCCCTCACACGGGGACTCAACAGCTACTGGCCATCGTGGGAGCCAAGGGGCTCTGAAAAGAATGATGCCCCTCGTGGGAGCCTCGGGGCTCTGAGAAATCCCATGGAGCCCTTCAGGGCTCGGAAAACAACAACAATGCCCCCGGGGCCCTCGTGGGCCGAACAATGATGCGGTGGGGCGACCCACTGCCATCCGGGGCCGCCCTGACTCAAGTGCCTCAAACCGGCACCGCACGGAGCTTCCCCCCTGGCCCGACACTCACCGGGCTCCTTCTGTTGCAGGACAGGCGCCGGGATCCTCTCCAGTCCACCGGGGATCCTGGCCGTGCAGCGGAAGAGCGCCCAAACCTCGGAGCGCTCTTGTACATCACTGCTGGCGCCTGCAGGGCTCTCCCTTCGCATGGGAGCCCCGCACAGGCAGCCGCCCGCCTCGCTGCTTCATCCGGTCCCCCATCTCGGGATCGGGGCTTCGACAATGGCCGCCGCGCCGCTCCCCCGGCCACTTCCTGTTGTCCTCCTCGTCCCGCCCCCGGCCTGCCTGGCTTCTGGGTCGCGGCTGCGGCCAATTGCAGCGCGGCCCTGGGGTCGGGAGGCGGGACAGCGCTTCCCAATCGCTCTCCGGGCCGGCGGCGGTGAATCCTACACGGGGCAATGCCGGGTGGGCACCAGCTTCATATAATTAAATTAAAACGGGGTGGCACCCGTAACAAAGCACATAGCAACATCGGCATGAAGCAGGGTGACACCTGCAATTCTGCACGCAAAATGCGGGCGGAGAAACGCCCCAATGAAGCAAAAAGCGCTCCCAAGCGCCACGAAAGATAAATCAAGTGCTCCCAAGCGCCAGCAGGCAAAAGAAGGTCTCTGCTTCAAACAAAGCACTCCCCCAGTGCTAGATGTACCCAGGAGTCCTGCAATAAAAAGGAAAGCACTCCCAGGGCGCCATCCACAAAGAAAAAGTCCTCCAAGCTCCCCAGGCAAAGCAGAGGGGCCCTAGAGTAAAGCAAAGTCCTTCAACAGTCCAGGACCAGGAAAGTCCACCAGGCATCCAGGGGCTGGGCAGCGCCCGCCCCTGGTAGATTAAAGTCAGAAACAAGAACCTTTTGGAAGGGGGGACAGCCCCTTCTTATACACAGAAAAGTCTTTGAAGTCCTTTGAAGCAGGCAGTGTGAGAACCAGCCAGAACTGGTTACAGGGAAGTCCCTTCAGTATCAGGGACAGAGGTGACAGTCGCCCAGCGGGAGGTGGAGCCAGCTTTGTAGTTAGGCAGGCACAGCCCTTCACTATCAGGTGCCATCTCCTCCCACTTCCCTGGCAGCAGATGCTGCCTTTCATCCATGGGCTGACTTCAGACAACCTCCTGGGCTCTCCAGCCCCTGTCATCCTCAAACCTGACAGTCAATCCACAAGCAGGCCCAGGCACTCTGGGCCAGGCTCACCAGCCAATCACACGCCAGCACCAACTTACACAAATATGCCAACTTCCAAAAGTAGTACTTTTAGACTAGACACAGTCATGCCGCATATATCATTTTGCAGCATTCATTCTCACGAGTTCATACATACCAAACTCGCCCCTGCACTCCCCACACATCAAGAACTACCATGGGCATACAAATTCCCCATTCATTCCTATGGGAGGGCAGGTCACTCACCACTCATTCACAGAGAGCTCAATCACTTTACACTGTACCACAGTGAAAAAGTGCGCAGAGGCCTAAAATCACCAACACCAGGTTCCATAAACAGGCTAGGAAAAAGCAAAAAAGTCTAGGGTTAACCTGCCCAACGGGCCGGGTCCAACAGTATGTCTTTGCCCCACACTCCTTAATGATCGAAAGATCCTGCTACGGGGCGAATGGAACAAACTGGGTGTTCGCTCCTGTCGACAAGCCATCCTTGCATCCATGAATCCAGATAATCCAGTGCTTAACATCCAGTTCACTAAGTTTGTTACAAGAGCAGTAAAAGATTTAAAAACGGTGAGAGCCAGCAAGTCAATGATTGTTAATTTACACTAGGCAGCACTAAGCATGTTGTGCTGCTGATCTGTCTGCTTTACTATATTACTTGATAGCCTCTGAACCTGTTTTTTTTTGCACATCATTCTTTTATTGTCCTCTGTCTTGCACGATTTTGAAGTTTTTCCCATCTTATGTAGGGTTCTTAATTATTCATAAATAGAATTGCATCATCAGTGGATTCTTTAGTAGCTTTTTAGTAAAGAGTAGTGTCTTGCCTCTTTGTTTTAGTATGACGTTAAAGCTAAAATGAATTATCACGGTTTTAATTGTGTCTTAACCAAAAGGACTCCTCGTTTAAATGCAGTCGCATTTAAACAGCATGAATATAGAGAGACTACGTATCTTCCGACGGGTGTTGATAACTATTTATTGTTAAAAATCTTATCCTCTTATCATCTGCTCTTTATACGTGATGCTATTATTGGATAAAATGGCCGCATCTAGGCTCGCTTTTAAAAGAGCATGAGGGAATTATGTACATAAAGATACAGAAACTCAGTCTTTTCAATTGCCACACATGTGTTAATATTTTAGCAACTGTCTGACATGCATTTTTATTGTTGCATGTCCATCATTATGATGATTTTTATTAATCAATCAATAAAGTATTCACAGTAGGGCATACAGAGGCTTTATATCTGATGTCTGCCACAATGATGAATAGATTAAATGAACTGGGTAGTAGTAAAAAACTCAAACTTGGTAAAGTTATGATGGGGAGTGTGATCTACAAATTCACATTTCTGTGGTGGTTTGCAGATATTTAATATATTTCATAGTGTGCTATTACAAATTAGGAAACAGCATTTATCTAAAATATCAATACTTATGCTGCAGCTGATTTATTTACAGTTTTAAGAGTATGTGTTTTCTTTCTACTTTCAATGGATATAGTTGTACACAGACAATGGAAGCAGTGGCTCACATTGAATCACAACATGAACACGAAGATCAAATATTGGGATATACTTTGGAGACCCTCCCTAAGAAACCCAGCCTGTGAAATGAGAAAGCTGTATAAAACCAGCAATGCCAAACACAGCACGGTAAATAATAGCTGTGATAGCTGCATGTAGAGATTTTTTTTATTGTTGGTAGGACTAATTGGGCCTTCATTTGGAGGCCTTAGAGAGAACAAAATATAAACTGAATCACACCAGAAGCTGCATATTACTTTTCTGTGTTCAGATCCAATGTGGTACACCTTTTTCCATATACACATACCTAGAAATGGAACTGGGACATATAGATTGGAAACGTTAATGGAGAAATTGGCAGTGCTTTAGTTTGATGTGCGTAGGCATCGTTGACAATCACACACTGTTTTAATTCACTGGTTCACTTACTCCCAACAGAAGGCAGACTGGAATAAAAAGTTAAGGAAGATGTTCTGTCATGTTAGCTGGATTTGTAAAGCACAGCGTATCACCTGGTAGGGTATCCAGGCCCTGGAGCAGGTGTAAAGATGCGGGCCTGAGGTGAGTGAGTCACAGGTAGTTTGTTGAAGGGCCAGCTCTTCAACATCATCCATAATTCAAGAAGCGAAGAGGAGGTCCTAATGTGTAGAGGAAGGCCAATCCAGGTTTTAGGTGCAATTGTGGGTAAAAGCATTACCTCCTGTTCTGCTTTTCCAGATACAATGGTGCGTACGAGTGAGAATGAGGCTGAGTGCAGGTGTCTGGTGGGTTGGTAAAAGTAACGGTGGCTCTAAAGGTATCCTGGTTCTGAAGTGCTGTGTATGTGTGTATGTGAAGAGTTTGAATTGGCATTGTTTGTGAATAGGCAGCCGCTTGGACTCTGAGCTGTGAAGTAATGTATGGGTGATGTGGGACTTGTGGGATGAGTCTTGCTGGAGCATTTTGGATGGTCTGAAGTTGGCAAAGGGGGTGGTTAATGATTCCACTATAGAGTGAATTGCCACAGTCTAGTCTGCTTGTGATAAGGGCTTGAGTGATGGTACGCCTGGAGTTCTAGGGGATCATTTTTTAGATTTTTTGAAGAATGCTGAGTATATGAAAGCAGGTAGAGTTGACCTTGTTTACCCATGCTGCTATGTTGAGTTTGTCATCTAAGATCATTCTGAAGTTTTTTGTTTGGTTTCTTGGAGTGAGACCAAGCTCTAAAGGCCACCAGGTGGAGTCCCAGGGGAAGTTCCTGTTTCTGAAGGGCAACACATGTGTCTTTTCGGAGTTGGATTTCAGGCAATTGTTATTGATCCAGGTTAAGGTATTGAGTTCTGATGTGTAGGGTGGTGTAAGAAATTAGGTTGTTGGTTGAATCAGGTATTAGCTATGGTCAGGCAACAGCCAAAATCATTGCCATGGTGAACAACAAAAAGTCACTAAATTAACCGGTGCTTAACCCTGGGTAGCTCAGCACTAAAAGAAGTCAGGTTTCATTTAGAGACTATGTGTAAGTTGTTTATGCAGCATATAAACAGTAATAATGTGAAACCACAACACCAGATAAACCAATACCAACTTAAACAAATAGAGAAAATTTAAATAAATAATTTGACACCAATACAACAAACATCCAATCAGATCCAGAGTTATGAATTTTAACTTTATTAGTAAAAACTAGCATATAGAAGAACAAAGAGCCAACTGCGGACATCTAGTCACATGAAACCGGGTCAAAGTCGAAAAACATTGCCGACTGCAATCGAGTGTGGGTCAGATACAAGAAGTGGATTGAGCCAGGTCAGCGTTTACCTTTGGACTTAGAAGAAATTTTGAAGAAAGTGTTCTGAGAAGGTAACGTTCAGAGGGGCTAAGCTGCAGGCGGTGTCTAAGGCAGAAGTGTCATTATTGAGAAGCTGCTGGACAAAGTCATGGCGAAGATTTTTACATTCAGACATAGTGACTTTTTTAGAAGTTGAGAATCTCCAGTGGGATGAAGCAGGAGGCTGTAGCAGACGACAGTTCCAGGGGATTGAATAAACCTTTGGCGAAGGACTGCTAAACAGGATTTGCTGAGAAAAGTCAGGCAGGCCAGCGATGCAGCTTGGCCAGATCGAAGAGCAGGTTGGTCCCAGTCTTCCCTCAGTTCTCAGAGAAGGTTTTAGCTAAAAAGATTCTACATCTCAAGCTGTAGATTTTGGCCATCTGGGTACCTTTAGCACAACAAAAAAAGGGTTAAGAAATAGTGGGACACCACTTGGGGGCTCAAGACACACTCTGGCTCCATATGTGGATTCAAGATGGTGGGAGCCTTTTATGTCCCTGTGGCTCTGAACAGTAAGCCAGAAAACTACCCTGTAGTAACTCTGGTAGTCCTGGGTTAAGGTGAAGTTGTAGGGCTCAAACAGGAGGGCTGACCTCTTAGGGTTCAAGGCGGACTTCAAACAGCAAAGCTGTCCTTCCAGGTGCAGCAAAGCAGTCTTTTGGAGTGTACAGCAGGCCAAAGTAGTAGGCTGTCCTCTGAGAGTCCTTCCAGAGGTTCAGAAAGTGAACTGAAGAGTGGGTCTGTGGGCCCTATTTCTATACAGGTGCTTGCTTTGAAGTTGGGAGACGTTGGGAGACGTTTCTAGAGGTTGCTCTTTAAGGAGCTTGGATTTACCTGACTCTCCTACCCTGTCTCCAAGTTGGCTGCAGTGACAATGTGGAGCTGACAGGCCTTTTATGTGAAGGCAGAGCACAGCCTATGATGTTGCAAGTGGGCATGTGCCCAGCTCTGCCCCCACCCTCCTACTAGCAGTTAGTCCATTCAGGCACACCCAATTCCTCTATTGTGTGACTGTCTGGAAAGAATTTGTAAAGTCTAACTGCCAGTCACACCCAGTCACATGACAAGAGAGGCTAGAGACACCTAAAGGCTAAGGCAGGAAAATGCCAATTTTCTAAAATTAGAGAATAGAAAAGGCTGTGTTGCCCTGAAATCTAGCTCAAGGCTAGTGTAAGGTTTAACTCCTTCGGCACTTATGACGAGCTGAGCTCGTCATGAGGCACAGGGGAGCTGTGCTCATGACGAGCTGAGCTCGTCATAACTTCCGCAGTACGCCCATGTGGGGCTAATTCCCCTACTGTGCAGACTTTCCGGGGGAGTGGGCGGAGTCATGACAAGCTCAACCTGTCATGAGCACAGCTCCACTGTGCAGCATGACGAGCTGGGCTCGTCATGAGTACTGCGGTGCCACGAGCGGCCCCCTCCCCCACGCTGCGAGCGCATTAGCCCTGCAGCAAAGGGGTTAAGGATGTCTTTTGTAGATCTTTTAATCTGGTTACCATACCCAGGTTTAAGCTCAAAACGAAAGGTGGAAAAAGCTTTTCACTCCTGGCGGCTAAGGCTTGGAACGGTCTTCCCTCTAACCTCAGGCACGCCCCTTCAGAAACCCTTTTCAGAAAACTTCTGAAGACTTGGATCTTCCTTCGACCCGATTCTTTGGTCCTCGCAGCCATATGATTCCCATTTCCATCAAGTTGGTTTCTTCTGATTGCTCAGCGCCAAGATGCTCCTTCCGGAGCGATAGTTGCGCTATATAAGAATTAATAAATATCAAATATCAAATAATACTTAGTGTACACTCTGTGAAGGGACTCCACCCTGGCCCCAAATGTATATGTAGGAAGAATTTCCATAACTGTCGGTCTAGACACAGTATGCACTACTATGTCCCCGTCAGGGGTTTCAGAACTGTACAAAACTTAAAAACAAAAAGATTCACTGCAAAAATTGTGTAGCTTGCCATTGACTGTATAAATCAAGTTTCTTTTTAATCAAGTCAATTTTGTTCCATATATGAGATTTCCTTTACATAGTTTGTCCATATGGGAGCTGGTCATTACATCCTTCTACAGCTAACAATCCAACCCAATCCATTTTGGGCTTATATAGAAGCCCTTCTTCAGGGCTATCTATAAACAAAAAATGGAGAAATTGTCTCGCTGGTTACACATAACCTCATAATGTGAATGACATCTATCAATAACGTATGTGAATAGTAGAGATCTGTCACCAACCAATCCACGAGAAAAAACGGGTTACGGGAGGAGAATGTAGAACATGAATTCAAAGGAAGAGTGGGTGCATTATCTAAAAGTTACCCATCATGAAACGATGACTTACCAGTTGTAGCTAGTTGAAAGAATGAATAATTGTAAGTGTTGCCCAATGATACAATGACTGGGGTGCAGAGCAAGAAATTGGCAGAAAACCAAAAAAGATATCTCAATTTGTCTCCCAGAGTGTATCGGTTAATCCAACAATGCTGTTCCCTTATTTCCTGATTGGAAAGAGGGGGGAGAGGAAACTAAATCTCCCAGCATGCATCTGGGGTTTCAATCAAAGTGCATGTAGAAGCGAAAATATCAAAAGGTGAAATTGCATGCAGTAGACTTAAAAATTGGTGACCTGCTCCCAAGTGAGGTAATTAAAGGCAACCCTGACCTTTAAAGGTTTGTGTCCCAACATTATTAATAGTTGTCCTTCACGTTATGAGGTTATGCGTAACAGGTGAAAAATCTTCTCAATAAGGAAAACCAACCTGTACTTTCATTTTTGTTTGTAGGTACTCCTGATGCAGGGCTTCTGTACAGGCCCAAAATACATTGGGTTGGATTTTTAGGCCATACAAGAATGTAATGACCAGCTCCCATATGGACAAACTATGTGCAGGAAATCTCATATTTGGAATAAAATCAGTTTGATTAAAAAGAAACTTGATTTATACAGTCAACGGCAAGCTACCTTCTTTACGGAGCATCTTTTTTATTTGAATTCTCTGTTTATCCTGTTTAAGATGTTGGTTATTAGTGTTTTACAGTGCTGAAACCCTGATTCAGAACAGAGTAGTTGAGTAGGTTGTAGAATTGAGATTGGTTAGGGAGTTGTTGGTTGATTGTTTTCTCTATTATTTGGACTGGGTACAGAAGCAGTGAGATTGATTGGGAGTTGCTCATCTACCTGGGTTGGCCAAATATTTATGAGGAGAGCCATAACTGCTGCATGTTTCCAGCCCTCTGGGAAGATAGCGGATATGATGGAGGGGTTTTGATGTGGATGAAGACTTTACTAATCACAGTCCTCCCATGTTGTTGATGCGATGGGGCTAAGGATCTGTTGGGGACAGTTTTCACGACTGAAGGGGTGTCTTCCTTGGGGAGTGTTTTCCAGTTGATAAGTAGAGTGTCTTGGCTGTTGGTGGGCAGGTTGGCTATGATGTCCTTGGGGTTGGGTTATTGCTCTGAGTTACTGTAGATCTTTTTGATTTAGCTGTGAAAGAAAATTGAAGGGTTGTTGCAGAGTTTCTGAGAAACGTGATGCGACAACACGCAGCTGGACATCTCCCTATCGCGAACACCCAGTCTTGCGGCAGACATCTTCAGAGCATGCATGCAAGACCTACCTGCCTGGATGTCTGCCAACTGCCTTAAGCTTAATGGAGGCAAGACGGAGGTGCTGGTGGTGGGGGGAGACCGAGCGGCTTGGACGTCAGCGTGGTGGCCACCTTGCCTGGGACCAACACCAATCCCCTGCCAGGAGGCGAGGAATCTAGGTGTCTGGTTCGACTCCAACCTAACTTTCGGACCCCAGGTCAATCGTGTGGTTGGTACCTGTTTCGGGATCCTCAACACCCTCAGGAAGGTTCTGGAGCTCCTTCCTATTAAAGCCCGCCAAATACTCGTGCATGCACTAGTCACGTCCAAGATGGACTATGGCAACCTGCTCTACCTAGGGACTCTCGAGAAGAATTTGAGCCGCCTGCAGGTTTTACAAAATGCCGCAGCCCGGTTGGTTCTCAGACTGCCCAGAAGATCAGCTTCTAAAACTGCGCTCCAGGCCCTGCACTGGCTTCCGGTGAGAAGCAGGGTGGAATTTAAAGCACTATGCACCTGTCATCGGATTATCAACGGCAGGGCACCTCTCACCCTACAGGGTCTCCTGTCACAATACGAGCCTTCTCGTTCCCTCAGATCCTCTGGCTCGGGACGCCTGTCCATTCCTAAGGTGTCCAAAGCAAGGATGGGCGGCAGATCCTTCAGGTATCTGGCTGCATCTAGCTGGAACAAACTCCCTGTGGCGTTGCGCCTGAAACCCTCAGAGCCCATTTTCAGAGCCAAGCTGAAAACATTTCTTTATGCCCGGTAGTGGGTTCCCACCCTAGCACCAGTGGCCTCTGGGATGATCAACTGCTTGATGATAGAGAAGATCTTTTTGCAGTTGTTGGAGCTAGCCTCAATCCGTTGAGTAAAGGCTCTTTTCTTAGAATCTCTCAGGAGATGATGGTAGTGCCGGAGTATAGCCTTGTAGGTAGATGTGGTTGGATCTTAATTTTCTTTCCAGCTGCTTGCAGTATCTTTGGGAGTCCTGGAGTTTGCTTGCAGACCAGGTTGCCTGTCTGTTAGTTCTGTGATGTTTATGAATTTTGTGTGATTGAGTCTGCACAGGTTTTAATCCACTGGTTGAAGTTAGTGATATCCTTCTTGACATTGTTGGTGGTGTTTGGTTGGACCATTTCATGGGCACTGCACCAGTTAGCTTCAGTTATTTTGCTCTAGTTTCAGCTGGGCAGGTTGATGCTGGAGGGTGCTTTGGCTTGCGGTGTGGAGATTTGCAAGTGTATGATGGAGTGGTCAGTCCAAGTAAGTTGTGAGGCAGAGTTGTATTTAATGTTGTTGCGGTAGGCTCAGATGGGATCCAGGGTGCAAACTGCAATATGTGCGGGGTCTGTGATGAGATGGGAAAGTTCAGTGTTGTTTCGACTTTCGAGGAAGTTTTCTAAGTGGGAATTGAAGCCACTGACTAGTATAACATCCTTGGAGTTGTTGGTGAGGGGAGTGATGAAATCTCAGATGATGCTGCTAAAGTTTGTTTATGGTCCTGATGGTCTGTATGCTACAGTACTGTGCAGGGTGAAGCTGCCATTTGCTTGATGGTGTTTATTGTAGTTGTGACAAATGCAATGGTGTCTTTATAGATAATTGTGAGTCCACTTCCCACTTTGTGAAGAGAATGTTGGCAGAAGATGATGGGGTCAGGCAGGTTTCCATCAGGAAGAAGAGGTTTGGTGCGCTGTTTTTCTGGGGAGGCTCCCCATTTGAATGGAGTGTTGGCTGAGAGAGCGAGTTTTGAGGAGCATGAAAGTGAGTGTTGCTGAGAGCCAGGTGTGCTGTGTTGTGGGATTCTGGTGGGGGTGTTTGTAAGAGTGTGGGGAGTTGTGTAAGAGGCTGCAAGTGAAGTGACAGGAAAAGCCATGCTGTGTGGAGTCTTGCTGCAGTAGTGGGCTGTTGGACATTCTGGTGGAGTAAACAGAGGGTAGCTGCTGTGTAGCATTGGAGGCTCAAAGGGCCAGGCTGCTGGGCAAGGTGCAGGCATGGACAGGTTCAGAAAGGCTTACCTTTTGGTGTGCCCCCTGTGCATGCCCACTGCACAGAAGCACAGAGGTCGTCATTCATTAGGTCCTGGGAAGGGGGTGGAGCGCAGGAAGCTGGTGGGCGGGGAGAGAATGGGAAAAAAGAAAATTCAGGATGAACACGAGGGAGAGCCGGTAAGGAGAAGGAGAAGGGGAAGGCAGGAGGCAGGTGGGGGGGCTGTGGCTTCCTGTAGAGGCAAGTGAGGAGGAGAGAAGTGGCACAAGAAGCGAAAGAGGCAGAAAGGACAAAGCCACATGAGGGGTCTAAAAAGGCCCAAAGAGAGGCACAAGGATAGACAGGTCAAGTATGGAAAAATTAGCAAATAGAGCACAGGTATAGAGAAAATAAAATAGAGCACAATTGTGGAATAAGGAGCTGATAGAGCACAAGTGTGAAAAAAGAAGAGCACACATGTGGAAAAACAATAGACGAGAAAATCAATGTCAAAAAGAAAGAAAAAAAGTGCAAAAGTTTGGAAAGTGATAGAAGAGAGCACAATCATTGAAACACTAGAGAGAGGAGAGATCATGAACAGAGCACGAGAACGTTTCTAGGGGTCCAGAAAGAGGCAAGCAAAGGAAAGAGAAAAGCAGAGACTGCAGGAGGAGAAAGGTGGAGTCCTCGAGTCACACATGTCGGATCCAAAAGGTTCTAGATTGGTAGGAGGACTAGTCCCAGGTAAATGGAGGAGGGCGCTGGGCCTAGGCACCTTTCTGCTTCCTCCATTTCATATTTCCTGTCTGCTGTGTATGGGGGTGTAGAGAGATTTTTATTCTCAGATCTATATCAATCAATCAGGGTTGTTTAAAGTGCGCTTCTTACCTGTGTGGGTCACACGGCGCTGGGGGAGGGGGGGTTGCAGCTCCTGGTCAGCCAAAGAGCCAGGTCTTGAGGCTCTTCCTGAAGGTGTGCAGAGTAGGGGAGCATCTGATGCTGACTGGGAGTTTGTTCCAGGCTTTGGCTGCGATGTAGGAGAAGGTCCTTCCACCTGCTCTCATTCTGTGGATGCCTGGGGTTTCCGCCAGAAAGAGGTCGACGGAGGCGAGGTTCCTTATGATTAGGTGGAAGGACACTCTTTCGTTAAAGTATTTGGGTCCACACTTGTGGAGGAATTTGTAGTCGTGGGTGAGTAGCTTGAAGGTTACTCTCTTCTCAACAGCGAGCCAGTGGAGGTCTCGCAGGTTTTGGGTGATGTGCTCATGTCGTGGGATGCTGAGGACGAGTCTGGCTGCGGTGTTCTGAATGGTCTGGAGTTTGTATAGCAGGGATTTGTTGATTCCCAGATAGGGGGCATTGCCGTAGTCCAGTCTGCTTGTTATGAGTGCATGGGTGACAGTCTTTCTGGCTTCGGGGGGATCCACTTGAAGGTATTTCGGAGGATGCAGAGGGTGTTGAAGCAAGTGGAGGTGACGGCATTGAGCTGTCGGGTCATTGTGTGGGAGGAGTTGAGTATGATGTGGAGGTTTTGGGCATGGTCAGTGGGGGTGGGGGGTGCCCGGTGCAGAGGGCCACCAGGAGTTGTCCCACGCAGAAGGGGAGGGTCCGAGGACGAGCAATTCTGTCTTCTCTGAGTTAAGTTTCAAACAGCTGCTGCACATCCAAGCTGAGGCATCTTTCATTCCTTCTTGTAAGTGGAATCTGGTGGTTTTGGGGTCCTTTGTGATGGAGGATGAGCTGGTGTTTGGTCGGCATAGGATATGATGCTGAGTCAGTGCTCCCTGACGACGACGCGAGGGGGGCATATAGATGTTAAAGAGCATAGGACTGAGCGATGATCCTTGTGGTACAATGCTCTTGATCTCTGTGGGTTTGGAGAGAAATGGTGGGAGGCTGATCCTCTGGGTTTTGCCAGCGAGAAAGGAGCTGAGCCAGTCAAGGACGGTTTCCTGTATACCCGCATAGTGGAGTTTGGCTGCGAGGGTGCGGTGGGATACGGCGTTGAAAGCTGCGGGGAGATTGAGTACGATGAGGGCTGCAGTGTGGCCTTGGTCGAGGAGCGTGCGGGTGTCACAAGTGGCAGCGATGAGGGCGATCTTGGTGCTGTGGTTGCTGCAGAATCCAGATTGGGAGGTGTTAAGGATGGAGTGCTCTTTGATGAAGAATGTTGATGATCTTTTCTGTGACTTTGGATGCGCAGGGAAGGAGAGAGATTGGTCAGTGGTGTTTCAGGTCCATTGGGTCTGTCAAGCGTTTTTTTAGGAGTGGCTTAACTTCTGCGCATTTCCAGTCGTCTGGGAAGGTGCTGGATTTGAAGGTGGTGTTGATGGTGCATCGTAGCTGGGTTGCAATGGTGGTGACAGCTCTGTTAAAGATGTGCGGAGAGCAGGGGTCCCCTGCGGGCTCCTGAGTGGGTGTTCTTCTTGGTAGTTGTGGTATCTTCAGTTGTGACCGGGGTCTAAGCGGTGATGGTGGTCCGGCTATCGTTGCTGGAGGGAAGGGTGGTTTCTGGAGTCTGCTAGCTGAAGTTGTCGTAGAGGGCTTTGATTTTCAGGTGGAAGAAGGAGCCGAGCTTGTTGCAGAGGTCTTGGGAGGGAGGGACGTCCGTGGCTTCGATGTGGGGCTTCGTGAATTGCTGGATGATGTTGAAGAGTTCCTTAGATTGGCTGGAGTTGGTGAGGATTTTGTTCCGGATTTAAGTCTTCTTTGTGAATCTTGTGCGTTGGTGGCAGTCTGCCATTGTGTTCTTGTAGATGGTCAGGTCTTCCATTGTTTTGCTGTTTCTTCATCATTTTTTGAGACGTCTGCAGGAGCGTCTGGTTGTGTGGAGGGGTGTGAGCTTATCTGCGCAGTAGGTGGTCCAGTGGTTTAGCTCCTTGACTGCAGAGTTGGCATCGGTCGGGCGGGGGTGGTTGCGGTTGAGGGTGGATTTGAGGTGCTTCTCTGTGACCTTGCTCCAGTTCCTTCGTGGAGGGCAAGGAGTGGGTTTGGGAGTGGAGACAGTGTTGAAAGAGAAGATTACGCAGTGATGGCCCATCCAGATAGAATGCGTGGTGTGGCTGAAACAGATGTTGCTCCCACCTGCGAGGATGGGGTCTAGGGTGTGTACTACCTTGTGGGTAGGGGTGATGACAAGCTGTTGCAGGCCAATATTGGTGAGATTGTTCAGGAGGGAAGTGGAGTTGGCGTCGCTGAAGTTGTTGAGGTGGAAGTTCAGGTCTCCGTTGAGTAGGTAGTCCATGGAGGTGATGGCGTTCGGTGCGACTAGGTCATCAATAGTAGTGGCAAATGAAGCACAGTGCCAGGGTTTCTGTAGGCGAGGGTGCCGCGAAGAGTGGTTCTAGGACTGGTCTGGATCTGGATTGGACTAATATTTGGCTCCGAGAGCTTCTAAACTCTTGCTATGCTCGAGAATATAGTGCCCTGTGATGTAAGTGAACTCTTCTGCCTGTGTACTTTCCTCCTGTATACGTAGAGTGCAGAAGCTCATGAGAAATTAGGAGACTTACTCCACCTGGAAGTAGGTCAGAGGACGAGTTGTAACTAGATACCTGTATTTCTTGTCGGTGAAACGTCTCCACTGTTTATGGATCTTGTGGATGCTGCTGTAGAGAATTCCCAGGAACCAAATGGAAATGGATATTTTGATATAGATTTGAACTAGTTTTATGAGAGGTTGTGCTGCAATATGAACCCATGGATTTGTCGCATATGCGTCTCATGGAAAATATGGACACATTAGAACAATGTGCAGAACATTTTCTGCAGGTTTTAGCTTTATAGGATTTAAGAAAAATACAGGACAAGGTCAACTATGTCTGATTAATGCCAATAACCTTTTACCATTAAATGCTATAGTAGTGTGTGAGCACAGTACAGATATCTATGCTCACGCTTTTGTTATTTCAAGTAAACAGTGGTCCTTATAAAGAAACCGGATAAAGCTGTGAATAATATAGACTAGAATCAGTGCTATATTGATGCTGTCCAAAGGGCAGTAAATGTAATGATTGATCAAAGCCAACAAAGATAAACACACAACAATAATGTGGGACACAGTCCTGCGTCCTTCATAATCACAAAACATGTACATTTAGACGAAAACAATCATGCAAAACAAAAGCTGCTTGTAAAGAATGCAAACAGTTAGAACAAGCTTACAGACGACAGCCGTGCACTTCTTTCATCACAATTGATTAATGTGCAAGCTGTTTTAGAAAGTTGATGACGTTTCGATCCTTTAACATAATACTATGATCATCCTCAGGACGGTTTAATACAAGCCTGAAAATTGGTGCCTGTAAAACATTTTAAGAGAAAAAGGCAAGGAAAAACATTTTTGTGTGTAGAAGAGAAAAAATAAAGTACAATCCTAATATTACAGTTTGTTAGCTGTAAAGCGTACAGCGCTCCAAAAATGTTAGTTTTATTGCTCACTGCAATCAATCATCGGTTGTATATTGAATAGTTAAAGACCGGGATGAAAAGGGTTTTTGGGGAAAAGTCTGACTATTTGCAATATACACTACTTGAATGTTTAAAGATGTAAGCATCAAGCCGATTCATTAGATAGCATTGAAGCAACAACTAATTATGAATTCTGTTTATGGCCAGGCCCGGTTGTACATTTAGACAGTGAATATAGGCTCAAAATATCCTGGAAAAGGCACCAGAAATGCTGTAACAAAACGCCTAAAGCAATATCAAGTAGAAGGCATAATTCCCTGATAAAGCTGTACCCTATGTGTTACATTGTCAATGACATCACACTCAACGTTCTCTTGAAAGCATGATATAAGAGTCTAGTTTTCCATAAACAATTATAATCAATACATTTTCAATAAGTATAACAGTAACGCAACTCAATAGGCACTACATAATCGTTATTCCTGAACATGTTGTGTCATAAAAATGTATTTACCCACAAATGTATTTTCTCTTAACCCACAACGTTATTTGTGCCAGATATTCTTGCCACTTCTCTCAAGTTCCTTTCATTTTTTTGCTGGCCTGGGGATCCCTCCTTGAAAAATCCTACAGTTCCCTGCCTCATTTAGAGGTGGAAGAGCCAATAAGTTTCCAGTAGTGGCCCATCTGCCACAGAGCCTTTAGCTATTGAAAATCAGGAGGACGATCCTATTAATGGCATGCATTCAGACATTCATGTGAGGCATTGCGGTCCCAGACAAGCATAAAAAATGTCAGAAACAGAGAGGAGAGTGCTTCCGCCCAAGGGACATAAGGTGTTATTTTTGTCATAATAAGCCCACTTTTGGGGAGTTTTTTGGAGAAAATACGGTACCTTGCAGGCCACCATGACATTTTTTTAAACAAACTCCTCCCACGTTGTTGGCAGAATCACTTTCAGAGAAAACTCTAGTGGAGTGCCAAAAAAAGGCACAGTGGTTTAGCAGGTTTCAGTTAAAGGATGTATTCAGAGAAGTATCCATAGCAATGTGGACACGTTTGGACTTCCCATTCTGTTCTCTATTTTTTCTAGTAAGATTCACATTATTGTACAAATGTAAGGGCCCATTTATGGGGAATAAGCATAGGGCAGCACCCCAAGTTTTCTTGCTGCGCAGCCCTCCGCCAATGTGAAAGGGCAGAAATGCATTCCTGTCCTTTCTGCCATGCTGGCACACATTTTGCTGTCTTATGCCAAAGCAGGCATCCTTGGGTGTATGCATTGCAGGCAGGTTCGTGCAGGTAGGGGCACTTTCCTACACAAAAACAATCCCAGGAGGTCGTTTCCTCTTTATATGTGTTTCTGCAGAATGCAGCACACACGGAAAAAAGAAAAAAATGAGAAGAAATAAAAAGATTTCTCCTTGTTACACCTGCTCTGGAGAGGCGTCAGATTTTGCAGGTTTAGATGATTCAAGTAAATCTGGGGCAGCGCCAAAATCCTTGAGTGCTGCATAGGAAAACTCATTGCAACACTCATGGAATGCCTTCATGGTGCCAAGTAAGGCATTACAGTGACATGTGTTGCCTTGCCTTACTCCATATCTTTGATGCCCTGCAAAGCCATACATTCTGCAGCATACATAGAAATAGGAAAATGCATTTTGGGATTGTTTTTGTGAAAAAAGGTGCCCCTTCCTGCACGAAAACAACCCTGACTGCAACAGAACCGCCCTTGCACCATGGTGCACGGGTGCCTAGGTTGGTGTGTAGCAGCAAATTGTGCAACAGTGCAGGGGGAAAGGACAGGAATAAGACAGGAATGCACCATATTCTGTAAATACGGTGCATTCCTGCCTTCCACATTGGCGTAGGACAGTGCTGCCTTATTCTAATTCATCATAAACGAGGCCCTATGTTTGTAGTCATTAGTTATGGGATCATTATGTTGGGCAATGCATACACCTTCGACTTCCAATTATCAACAGGTAGCTTCAATTTTTTTATAGACAAATGGCTTTAGTATTCATATGAAACAAGCAGATTCAAGCTCCTATGGTCGAAACCTTAATAATACAACTTGTATTGCCTTCCTAATCATATAAGCATCTTAACTTTGAAAGGACTCTTACCTTGAATTGCCATACAACCCATCTTTCATCTTTTAAATATGGCTCCATTTAATATATTTCTGCACTATAAGAGCTCTGCCTTGTTTGCACTATTCCCTATATGATGTTTTTGTATAGTTTTTATAGTAAATACAATTTGAGTTACTACAGAAGTTGGGGGCATATTAGCAAGAACCTTGTTAAAATGATCGCTGTTTTTATTCAGTTTAAGAAAATGTTATTAGGTTTTAACGAACACAATACAAAGCCTCATAGTGGTACAGGTAAAACCATAATAATATAAAACATAAGGCATATATGGAATGAAAAAATGAAGAAAAGTTAAACAGAGAAAGAGTAGAAGAGAAGGAAAGTAAAGAATGTAAGAAGAAAAAAGGGAAGAAGAAAAGAGAAGGAGAAGAGGCAAACAGAAGAAAAAGAAAAGAAGGGATCCATAATAGGAATAAGGGGAATATATAAGATAACGATGTAATCAGTTAGGAGATTTAAACGAGAATAGGTAGTATAGGGGAGCCGAAGAAGATCAGATTTAATTTCCAGAGATACAGAGGAGGATGAAGCAATAGCAATCCTATGCTCGTCACAAATGAAATTCCACCAGGAAATTACAGATAATTTGGAGTTATCTTTCCAACAAGATAAAATCACTTTAAAAGCAACAGCAATAAAAAGATCAAGCAGTCTAGCATTAGATGGTACAATATCGATATCAGTTGAAACAGAACCTAGAAACATGTTCAATAATGATAACCAGGAGGATCAATGAAACATACGCATGCAAATATTCCAAATGGAATTCAAAAAGGATAAAACAGAAGGACATTCATATAAAAGATGTTTAAGAGTACCTGTTTCTTAAGAACACGACCAGCATAATGAAGAAGCCGATGGTGAAAACCTAGACATACTAACAGGCGTAATAGCAGCTCTATGATAGATAAAAAATAGTGATTGAGTAATGCGTGCAGCAATAGAAACTTTAAACAATTTGGACCATAAACGATACCATACATCAACAGATAAGTCAGTTTGCCAGGAATTCTCAATAGGTGATTTAGATCTATCAATAACATTTGATAACAACATTTTATAAACAAGAGCAGCTTTAGGTTGGTGTAGTGAAAATAAAGGATATAGAGGAGTAGAGGGAGAGAAAGACGGTATGATGTCAGGAGCAATAAGAGTGGACAAGTGAGACTGTATGGCAGCAGTAATATTGGTATATTCTGGAAGACAAGTTATGGGTAAGTGATATAAAGTTTGCAAGTCATGGAAAGGGATAAGCGAATTATTGGAAATAAATTGATGGACAAATAAAATGTTCTTCTCTTTCCAATATTTATAATAGAAGGACTTGCCCTTATATTTGAGGAATGTATTATACCACACAATAGATGACAAAAAACATTGAAGAGGTGATAGATCTTTAATGAAAGTGTCATGGAGTAGTGTTTGGGAATACTTAACAACCGGTGCTTGGACAAAAAAGAACAGTTTGACATAAAAACAATGTGTTGGAAGGAGAAATCCTTTAATAATGATCGTTCAAAAGCAACCCACCTGGGTAGCGGAGCATCCACAAAGTCATAGGCTACAGAAAAGGATTGCTTAACCAGAAAAGCAGAGTGGTAAGTTTTAAAATTGGGGAAACTGACACCCCCTTCATTTGTAGGACGAATGAGTTTGTGTAAGGCAATGCGAGGGTTTTTATTGTTCCACAGGAATTTAGAGCAAATAGAATTTATGCGAGTGAAGTAGGAATTGGGTATTTTTATCAGAAGCATAGGGACAGTATAAAGTACATGAGGTGTGATATTCATTTTAATAGTATTAAGTCTACCCCAGCAGGACAAAAATAAAGGAGACCAGAGATTGAGGATTGATTGGATTTTCTGTGTAAGGGAAGCAAAGGTATGTTTGAGTGTGTCAGTAAGCGAATGAGAAAACCAAATTCCAAGGTATTTGATTTTGGAAGGGCACCATGTGAAATCCGTAGAACTGAACATGTATTGATAACAGACAGAATTTAACGGTAGAACTTCTGTTTTAGAAAGGTTATGTTTGTATCCGGAAATGGAAGAATATAAACAAACTTTATCCAAAAAGGGAGGGAGAGAGATGACAGGGTTAGCCATATAAACCGAAATATCATCAGCATAAGCAGAGATTTTTGTTTCAACAGAGGTAAGTTTAAAACCACTAATGTTAGGATTGGTTCGGATTCGTTCCAAAAAAGGTTCAAGACAAAGGATAAACAATAACGGGGAAAGAGGAAATCCTTGTCTAGCACCACGAGATAATCGAAAAAATCTAGCAAATTGGTTATTAACAAAAACACTGGCTCTAGGGGAGGAGTATAAGAGTTTAACCAGAGAAATAAAAATGGGACCAAAACCAAACCAATGTAGTGTACGGAACATAAATTGCCAATTATTACGGTCAAAGGCTTTCTCAGCATCCAAGGACAGGACTGCTAATGGGTCCTTGAAATTTTTACTGTGGGAAATAATATTAGAAAACATACGAGCATTATCAGCTGCAAGTCTACCCTTCACAAAACCAACCTGGTCAGTTTTAATCAAAAGCGGAATAAGAGAATCTAGACAGGAAGCTAGGATTTTGGCAAAAATTTTACAATCATAATTAATCATGGATATAGGATGATAATTTTTACATTGGGAGTGATCTTTGTCGGGTTTGGGGATTATAATGATTAGAGCATCCAAAAAGGACCCAGAGGCCTTAGCATCAGTGATGAAGGAATTAAAAAGTTGTAGCAACTTCGGTACAAAGTTGGCATGAAATGTAGAATAAAACTCAACAGGCCGTCCATCCGGCCCGGGAGCTTTTGATTTTTTGAGAGAATTAATAGCTCGAAGAACTTCCTGAGGGGTAATATCTTTTTCTAACTGGGCAAATTCATCAGGAAGAGACGAAGGCGAGGGTAAGCCGTCAAAGAACGAAGTTATACTATGTGCAGAAGGACATGTATCGTTGGTATAAACGGCTTGATAATAATTACGGAAAACTTCTGCAATATCTTCATCGGACGTAACCAGTTTGTTGGTAGAGTCATTAAAAATAGGACCTACATTTTTACGTTCAGATTTTATTTTTAGATAATTTGCTAACATTTTACCAGCCTTGTTTTGGCCCCCATGAAATTTAGATTTAATTTTTAGTAAAGTATTACAAGCTTCAACAGTAGCAATTTTATTTAACTCGGTTTTTGCTTTTATTAGGTTCTGAAGGGCATCAAGAGACTTGGAGGAGAAATACATGTGTTCAAGATGTTTGATATTCTTAAGTTGGTCTTCATATTTAGTTCTATTAAGTTTCTTCTTTTTAGAAACATGGGATATAATGAAAGCACGTAGGGCCGCCTTAAAAGCATCCCAAGTGTTAGGGATAGAGGTGTCCGATGGGTTATTAAGCGTGAAAAACTCGTTAATAAAAACAGTAATTTCTTTTACAAAAACATTATCAGACAAAAGAAAAGTGTTGAATTTCCAACGATTAAATTTGGAAGAAGTAAGGGTAAGGTCAAGGACTGCTTGGACAGGAGCATGGTCGGAAATAAAAATGGAACCAATTTCGGATGTTTGAATGGAAGGGAGTAAAGATTTACTAACCAAAATGTAATCAATCCTGGAGCGGGTCTGGTGAACATTTGAAAAAAAGGTATATTCATGGGAGTCAGGGTTACACGTTTTCCATACATCATAGAGGGGACGAGAGGTAATGGCCGATTGGAAGCATTTATGGGATCTATCAGGGTGAAATTTGCTTAAGGAGAGTCTATCAGAAAAGGGATTTAGCCATTGGTTAAAATCACCAGCCAGTACAATATTTGGACAATCCATTGAGGAGATAAGAATTGTAATATTATTCCAAAAGTTGGGGTCAGGGCGAACAGGGCCATAAATGTTATTCAAAACCAATGTCTTGTTCTGGATCATAACCTTAGCCATTACCCAACAACCCTCATCATCATGCAGAGAAGAGATAGTTTGAACAGACAATCCTTTAGGAAATAAGATAGCAACACCCCCTTTTTTGTTAACAGCAGGAGAAAATACAACCTGACCCACCCATTGTCGTTTTAGCTTAGCTGATTCCACATCAGTACAGTGAGTCTCTTGGAGAAAAACAACTTGCGAATGGATGACCAAGACCTCGAACGTTCCACGTTACAAACTTACACATGACGGAAGGCAAGGAAGGGGAGATACACTTGGAGTGGATACACTGCAGTAGAATAACTACAAATAAAAATACAACAAACAAAAACACGACATATGAAGAAAATATCCAACACAATCAGATTGATTGGATAAAATGCACCCAAATACAAAGTACACAACAACATGGGAAATAAAAACCAAAGAAAAAAAGAGAGACTGTATAAGGAGAGGAAAGTAGAGTAGTATACAAGCCAAGAAGGGAATATGAAAAAGGAAAAAACAAGGAAGGAAAAGGAGAGAAAAGAGATAGATAAGAAGAGAAAGATGAATAAACAAATCTAGGCAAAAATGCCTGGTCTGAGAAGGAAGAAAAAATCAAGACATCGAAAGCGAAGAGACGCCAAAGAGAACATGGACTCCAGCAAGCAGCAGACGAGCAGAAAGGGAAGAGAAAGAATTCGAAAGAAGGATGAAACGACAGAACCTCAAGGAAAGAATGATGCAAAAAGGAAACATTGAGTGGAGCCATAGTAAAACATAACAGCAATACTAGTACATTCAGTGGGATGACAAATATCAAATATTAGTGTCCATGTTAGATGAAGAGACACTTTGAAGGTATGCGGGAGCTTCTGAGGATAATTAAACGTGCGTGTACGGCCATTATGAGTGATCTTGCAGAAACATGGATGTAGGATACAATATTGGATGTTCAACTGTCTCATTTGAGGGCGAAGATTCAAAAACTCCTTACGCCGAGCATTCGTTGCATTTGAAAGGTCTTGAGAGATAAAAAATTTATGTCCAGACCATATGAGACGACGCTTGATTCTTGCAGCCTTTAGAACATTCATTAGTTCAGTAAACTCAAGAAAAAGAATGATAATACCACGAGGTTTAGACGTATTGGAGATGAGACGACCTAAACGATGGGCCCTCTGGATGTTAAGAGGATGAGATGCAGGTTGAAGATCCAAAAGCTCATGTAGGAATTTCGGTATGAAGGACACCATATCAGACCCCTCCAAATTTTCCCGAACACCATAAACTTATAGGTTATTCCTCCGATTTCGATTTTCAAGGTCCTCGGTGTGAAGCTTCAGCTTTTGAATCTCTTTTTCCAGTAAAGGTATTTTAGAGGAGACATCCTGAATATCACTGACACGTTGTTCTAAATTTAAAACCTCGCCTTCCGTAATGACCCATCGTTCTTCAATTTGCTTTAGTTTTTCATTAATAGCAGACATAAATGGTTGAAGTCCCCTCACTTCCTCTAAGATGGAGTCCAAAACTGGGTTTAGAGAGGTATGAATAGGGGAGGGTGGATCATTTTTAAGACGTTTAGGCTTTGTTCCGGTGTGAGAAGATTTAACATTGGTTGCATCATGAGCCATTATGACAATGTGAGGGTACACCAGAATCGAGGATAGAACCTCAGCTCAAAAGGGTGCAAACCACTCACAAAAACCCAGAGTCAACAAAATCCAGCAAGGGTCAGAAAGGGTGAAAGATATGACCAAAAAAGTACCCACAAGGAGACTCTCTGAAGAATTGACAATGGAAGCCACAGGATAAAAGGTCAAAAATATAATGAGGGCATTGACCACTACCTCAGTTGGCAGTATAGGCACAATAAACGAATCACTGCAGCAGAATTGAAGAGAAAAAACAAGCCTCAAATAATAAAATTAATCACAAAAGGGCGAACAGTCATTCAAATAATATATTGTTTGCGTCAGTGATGAGAAGCAGAACATGGTATTTGAAAGCAGTCGATGAAGGAGAAAACTCAGTGCCAAAAACTAAAATGGCGGCCGGAGTCTGAGAGGAACATTGAGAAAGTGGTATCTGAGAGGAGACATGCCGGGTCAAAGCTGCTAAAACCTTGCGAATTATGCCACACCTTATTATTTGCTGGAAGGAGGATGGCAACGCGAAGGAGAAGACTGCTGTAAACGAGGTGCTGTAAACGTGAGGAAAAGGAAGCGGGCTCAGCGGCACAAAATGGCGGCCGCCCGCGTCCCGTAACTGCAGAGAAACACCGAAGTTCAATTAAGCCGCTTAATGGCATGTAACATCCAAAAGCCGCCGTCAGCGGTCGCGGACCATGTTCCGCTAGCAGGAAATCCAAGAAGTAGGCTCCTCGGGGTATAAAGAAAGGTCCTTAGAACACCAGGAGTCCCATAGCTCTACGGAGCTCACGGGAGAGCCGCCATTTCCCTTCGGCGCATAAGCCACGCCCCCCCAAATTATCGCTGTTTTAGCTGAAGGATACTGCTGCTAAAACGGCGATAATGGGCTTGCTGATATGCGTTATAGAATTCCAATCAAAGCCCAGGTTAGATGTGCAGGATATCTAACCTGAGCTTCTATTGGAATTCTATAACGCATATTAGCAAGCCTATTATCGCCGTTCTAGCGGCAGTTTCCTGCTGCTAAAACGGCGATAATTTTATCGAGGTTCTTGCTAATATGCCTCTGTATCCTTTATTATGCATTCTTAAGAAATGGTTTTTCGAATTGGGTTTGGCGATGCAAGTGTAATTGTGTGATACACTTTCTTTAAATCAAACCGGTGGAGTCGCTGTGACTTTGTTTCTCTCTCTGATCCTGGTTATATTTAAACATAGTAAAGCGTCTAAGTTTAATGCACACACATGCTCGCCTCCCCAGGTGAGTGCATGTGCTCCAGGTCACAGCACAGGATGTCTTTTGTTGGCCAGTGCAAAGGATCAACGGGCCTGTTTTGCTCTGGTAAATTATGCAATCCTTAGAATCCTCAATTACGTTGCACATATTGCTTTTCCACGATGACCCCACACATTCTCAAACGCATGCCTGTGCATTTTCATTATTAATGCCCTTACATGCAGTGCGTATCTTTTACTTTCTACTAAGAGTAATCGCACCAAGGCTTGATTAGTTTAAAAATGATTACCTTCTCACTATAATGTATGTATACCATTGTGTTTTCAGGTACTTTACAGAGTTAATGTGATAAGTAGGTTATTTAATAGAGTATATTGGCATGATGATCAGCCAAAGAGAAACAAATTAAGCTCAGACAAACATTTTTACATTTGTTTAAGAAGTTTAATACAGTAGTGGGTGCAAGAGGAGCCCAACTGAGTGGAGGACAGAAGCAGAGAATTGCCATTGCTCGAGCCCTAGCAAGGAACCCGAAGATTCTGCTGCTGGATGAAGCAACATCTGCTTTGGACACTCAGAGCGAAGCTGTGGTGCAAGAAGCTCTGGATAAGGTAAGGGAAACTCTTATCACTGAATGTACTTCATGTTTCATGTGCCATGCCTGGAGTCTGCAGATGTCACCATTAGGTGCATTTCCACCTGGGACTGCAAAGGTAAATGAAAGGTCAGAATTGCATGCAAAGTATAACTTGCATACATTGTATACCTCACCCAGGGGATAGAATACAGGCATCTCCTTACTAATAAACCACAAAACATTGGTTGGTTTAGTGTGCCTAATTCTAAAAAAAAATATATGAAAAGGAAATGGAATAACAAGATGCACTATTGGTAAGGTTTTATTTTCATTACTTAATTAGTTTATGATATACCATTGCCGTTAGCTTCAAGATGCCGTAAAATGCTTTTCCAGGTGGCATAAGCGCATCTATTGCATTCAGTAGAAAAAGAGAAGCGTTCACATGAGAACAGCATCAGGGCATCGGGAAGGATCAAACTGTAGTATGAACACAACTAGTACAGTCAGTAAGGACGAAGCAGACATTTACATAAGGGAGCAAACACCTGGGATGAAACATTGATTCATACATTCAAGCAATGCCATTCATGGAAGGCAGAAGTAGATGAGTGAGACATAATGACAATCACGTTAATACAATAAATGACAACATGATAGAATGCATAAAGAGTAAATTGAAAAACATTTATACTAATCAAAGCAGCTAGATCAGGGTGTGTCTATACATATTTATAGGAAGTAGCTTAACTAAGGGTAAAGGTATCAAAACCATGTTAGGTTGAAACATACCAAGGGAAAATGGGAATGGTAGATTGAAATACTAAATTATTGCAGTCCCGAAAAATAGAAGAGTGTTGGTAGAAAATGTTTAAAACACGTTAGCGGTGGGACGTAAGAAAGAAAGAACAAACAGTGAGCTGAGGATGTTGTAGGATATCAAAGTTGAAGACCTCTTGGTTAGAGGTTCTGGAGTTGGGAGCTAAGTACTATGTGACAGGCCTGAGGAGATGCCCAGCAGGTCTTTAGGCTGCTTGTTAAGAAGGAGTGTGAAAGAAAGACATTCCATATTTTAGATGCATTATTGCAAATGGAACGCTTTAATGTGCATTTATGTTTAAAATGTGGTGTCTTGATACTCAAAAGCATGTGCGCCACTAAGGTATTGTTCCTACCTCGGATCTCTAGTTTGAAAGAGAGATAACTGAGTGTGCAGTGACATATGGCCAAGTATGCGATATGTGTATTTTTATTGCTTTCGTGGTTGTGATGAACCTAGCTGCAATGCGCACCTTTATTCTAATCGGTGTTAAAGTTTGTTGAAGCAAGTGTGTTAGACCTGGCATCTTTGGTGGGGTTTCCCCTGACTTTTTGCCTCTTCCGCCTATATTTTTTTGACCATCTGGATCTGATCCTAAGAGGTGGCTCCCCCCACGCTCCCTGGCCACAGAATCTGCTTGCAATCCTTGATTTGAAGCGCCTCTGCCGATTTCACCGTGGTATCGTAGGCATTTAAACACAGCGCTCTGATCGCGATTAAAATAGACATTTAATCATAGCACATTGATTGTAATACAGCGCCGAACCTCGCATGACAATTTACATTTAAGCGCAACTTTGTCTGTTTGAATTGTAGCTGCTGCCGCCATTGACACACTGTATTTTCGTGCTGCTTTCATTGTGTGCATTACTTTGAGGAATTAAGCCTTGTAGTAACCTGCCCCCGTTTCACGTGTCATCCTCCATTTTGTCATCTGGTTTGTTTGTTGTGTACTCCCTTGGCCCGCTTACCCTCCCCGCTACCGCCTCCCAGCTGACCCTCCCACGCTCCGCCCCCCCCTCTCTATTTAAGATAGATGGACTTACGCGCAGCGTCCACGCGCTCCGGCCGCGCCAAAGGTGCGCCAAAGGTAAGCCCGTCTACGCCCGTCCGCGCCAGGACCACGCCCAGCGCCATACCCCCTGTTTCCCGCCACTCCCAACCCACTAGAACCACTTATGATGCCGATTCTCTCCTTGCCCTCAACCCCGGACGCACACCACTATGCTGCGCAGCTGCCCCAGGACGTACCCACGGCCCATTCGCCTGCCTCTCCTGCAAGTTCAACTGCTTCAGGACCCTCTCCAAACCCACTTCCTCCTCACACATCTCCGAACCCAACTGCCTGAAATGCATCCTACTGAACACCCGCTCGGTCCACAGACATGCAACAGAACTCTGGGACCTAATCGACACTGCATCACCTGACATCGCCTTCCTTACTGAAACATGGATGAACGCATCTTCTGCTCCCGACATCGCCATTGCCATTCCGGACACTTACAAGATTATTCAAAAAGACCGCACCAATCAAACTGGAGGAGGCATCGCCATCGTCCACAGAAACTCCATCAAAATTACAACCAGCTCTGACGACAATCTTGCAACCGCTGAACACCTCCACTTCCAGATCCACACCGACCCCAGGACCACCCTTAGAGGCACCCTCATTTACAGGCCTCCAGGCACCCGCACTCAATTCAGTGACGACATCACAGACTTCATCAGCCCACATGCCCTCGCCTCCGAGAACTACATTCTACTGGGAGACCTCAACTTCCACCTGGAAAAGAAAAACGACAACAACACCACCACCCTTCTGGACAACCTGGCCAATCTCGGACTCAAACAACTTGTTGACACCCCCACTCACACAGCCGGACACACGCTCGACCCTATCTTCACCTCCAGCAAGCACATCTCCTTCGATCGCACTACAGCTCTCCACTGGACGGATCACAGCTGTGTTCACTTCAGCTACATAACCACCCTGACCCACAACCGTCCACAACCCATTCCCCGGAGAAACTGGAACAAAATCACCACCGACAAACTCCTCACATCACTCAACCATAACCCTCCCACCCTCTCAATGGACCCAGACCAAGCGGCCACCAACCTCAGGCAATGGATTACCCACAGGGCGGACGAATTAGCACCCCTGAAAAAGCACCAGTTGAAATAAGCCAGCAAAAAGGCTCCCTGGTTCAATGATGAACTCAAAAAATCCAAGAAGCTATGCCGCACCATGGAGAAGAATTGGAGAAAAAACCCAACCTCATACAACATGGCCTCCCTCAAGGCAGCCACCCGCAAACACCACCAACTGATTCGATCCGCCAAGAAATCAGCATTCAAGGACCGTCTCGACAACAATTCTCATAACAGCAAGGAACTCTTCAATATCATCAAAGAATTCACTAACCCCAACGCAGCATCCAACGACATCACTCCCTCCCAAGACCTCTGCTACGCGCTATCCTCCTTCTTCTACAACAAAATTGCCGACATCCACAACAGCTTCAAGAATACTCCTAGTGATCAACCCGCCCCACCCCCTTCAGATCCCACTCCTCCAACTAACAACCTCAGTGCCTGGAACCCAATCACCACTGAAGACACCATTCGCCTCATGAACTCAATCCACTCTGGCTCGCCTTCTGACCCCTGCCCTCACCACATCTTCAACAAAGCTGACTCCATCATCGCTCCCCAACTCCGCGATGTAATCAACTGCTCTTTCAACTCTGCCACCTTCCCAGAAATCTGGAAACACGCCGAACTCAGCGCCCTTCTGAAAAAACCCACAGCAGACCCCTCAGAACTGAAAAACTACCGACCCATATCCCTCCTCCCTTTCCCGGCCAAAGTCATCAAGAAAGCCGTCAACAGCCAGCTCGCCGCCTTCCTTGAATCCAACAACTCCCTTGATCCATCTCAATCCGGATTTTGAGCCAAACACAGCACCGAAACCGCCCTCATTGCAGCGACCGACGACATCCGAGCACTCCTGGACAACGGAGAAACAGTGGCCCTCATCCTAGTCGACCTCTCCGCCGCTTTCGACACAGTCTGCCACAGCACCCTTATACAACGCCTCAGCAACATCTGCATACAAGGAAAAGCCTTGGACTGGATCATCTCGTTCCTAGCTGGAAGAACTCAGAGAGTCCGACTCCCCCCATTCTACTCAAAGGCCACCGAAGTCATCTGCGGCGTACCTCAAGGATCCTCACTCAGTCCCACCCTATTCAACGTCTACATGAGTCCTCTCGCCTCTATCGGGCGTCAACACAACCTCAACATCATCTCTTATGCCGACGACACCCAGCTAATCCTTTCCCTCACCAAAGACCCCAACGACGCCAAAACCAATCTTCACGAAGGCATGAAAGAAGTAGCCGAATGGATGAAACAGAGCCGCCTAAAACTCAACTCAGACAAAACGGATGTGCTCATTCTAGGATCCTCCCCCTCGGCTTGGGACGACTCGTGGTGGCCTTCCGCTCTGGGCACAGCACCCACACCAACAGACCATGCACGTAACCTCGGCTTCATTCTAGACTCCTCCCTCTCAATGTCCAGACAAGTCAACACCGTCTCATCCTCCTGCTTCAACGTACTCCGCATTCTAAAAAAAGATCTTCCGCTGGATCCCCCTCGAGACAAGAAAGACCGTTACCCATGCACTGGTCACGAGTCGTCTGGATTGTGGCAACACACTTTACGCCGGAATTACAACAAAATTACAGAAAAAACTTGAGCGCATCCAAAACGCGTCAGCGAGACTCATATTAGACATCCCGCGCCAAGATCACATCACCGGACACCTAATAGACCTCCACTGGCTCCCCGTCAACAAAAGAATTACTTTCCGCCTTCTCACCCACGCACACAAGGCCCTTCATAATCTAGGACCCGAATGCCTCAACACTCGATTGTCCTTCTACAAACCCACCCGCCAACTAAGATCATCCAATCAAGCCCTCGCCGCAGTCCCGCGCATCCGAAAATCCACCATGGGCGGCAGATCATTCTCCTTCCTGGCTGCCAAGACATGGAACTCACTCCCCACCCACCTCCGCCTTACTCAGAACCACATCTCCTTCAGAAAAGAACTGAAAACCTGGCTATTCGACAAGTAATGAACCCTCCCTCTAGCGCCTTGAGACCCTCTGGGTGAGTAGCGCGCTATATAAATGCCTGAACTTGAACTTGAACTATTTTTGGTGCTGTGCTGGATTTTGATTTTGCTGGTTTAGATGTTTGGGACACTTTGCCACAGCTGATCAGTGTCAAAGTGCAAGTGCTCCCTGGGTAAATTGTTACTGTGATTGGTTATCCATGATTGGTATATTTGTGTTGCCAGTAGGTCCCTAGTATAGTGCACTGAGTGTTCTAGGCCTGGTGAATCAAATGCTACTAGTTGGCCTGCAGCACTGAGTAGCCCTAAAATGGTGTCTCAGGCCTGCCACCACAGGGCCTCTGTGCAGTTGCTAACTGCCATCCTGACCTGACCAGTGTCCCCACTGGCCAGGCCTAACCCTTCCCTATCTGTACACAGTGGACACCCCTAAGGAAGGCCCAAGGTACCCCTCTGGGCAGGGTGCAGTGTATGTGAAAGGTAGAGCATGTACTAGTGTGGGTGACATGCTCTGATTGTGAAATACTGCCAATTTCATTGTTCACTATTGAAAGGCTATTTTGATTATGGGCTAGAATGAGGAATGCTGTGTATGATGTTTACCGGCATATCTTCCCATAGGAGCAAGATAGAAAATTAAAGTCTTGGTATCCCTAAACTCAGAATTTAATAACCCATCTTTTAGGAAGGATTGTTTTTAAATCCTGTGTTTGAAAACAGCACTTTAAGAAAGTGGCTGTTTTCTTGTCTGACCTTTCTGTGTGCCTTATCCTGTTTGTGAATTGACTGTCTGGTTTGTGAGTGACAGGGGCTGGGGTGGCTCCAGGAGGCTGGGTGAGTCAGCACTAGGCTGAATAGCTTCATATGCGTCTTGAGTGGTGGGAGGGGATAGCACCTGGGCCTAAATAGGGCTGTGCCTGCCTGCCTTCCACAATGCTGGCTCCACCTCCTGCTGTGCAGCTCATGACCCTGCCCCTCTCTCTCAAAGGAAAGAAGGAGTCATGTAAACAGAGTGCTCCAGGACTGACCAGAACTGGTTTGGACTAGGCAAAGGCCTCTCTGCCTGCAGAGAACACAGAGAATATTGGTATAAAAAGGGATACCCAGACCCCAAGAATTTAGATCATCCTGGAATTAAGAAGGAACCTCTGCCAAGGAGAAAAGCTGCAAGACTTAAGAAGAAGGACTGCCCTGCTGTGTGTTTGTAGGCTGACCTGCAGTTGCTATTCTACCAAGGAGAGAGGAAGGGCTTTGCTGTTGCTGTGTCCCCTGCTTGAAGAGATCTCAAAGGGCCTGAGGAGAGCTGGCCTCCTGTTAAGAAGTCCCAGGAACAAAAGGACTTCACCCCCAACTTCCCCCCAAACTCCACTGTGTGAGTTCTGACCTGCCTTGAGCGCTTGATTCATTTGTGGGGGCTCTGGAGGTTGTTACCTGATGTTTGGGGAGCTGGAAAAGAAGAAGAAAAGAAGATCTACAATTTTGTATGCATCGCTCGTTTGCGGAGTGCATTGTTGACAGTGCAAAAGAATTCCCGTCGCCACAAAGATGGTCGCAGGGCCTATTGCCGCTGCAAGAACCGACGCATCGTTCGCTTGCGGAGCGCATTTCCCCAGTGCGGGAAGATTCCTGTCGCTGCGAATATCGTCGCCGAGCCTGTCGTCGCTGAGAGAACCGTCGCACCGTTTGCTTGCGGACCGCATCCCGTCGCTGTGTACATTGTCGCAGAGTCAACGCTTCGAGGGGCGTGACAGAAAAAGATCAATGCTGCGCTGTGTATCACTGCCGCACCGAAGATCGTAGCCAGCCCGAAGATTGTCGTATCGTGCCTGTGCGAGACGCTTCCTACTGAAGAACCTGCAAACCAGAATCTATACAAGGTATCGCATCGCTCCCAATACAGATCAGATTAGACGCAACACACCCGCTGCATGCAGCGGGATGGACGCATCTCCTCCCCAGGGTCTCTGGAGTGACCCATCGCTTGTTTTCTGATGCTGCAGCTGCCACTTGGAACTTTGTCGCATACACAGGTAGTTTGGGTTAAAATTGATGCAACTGTGGATTATTTTGGTGCAAACCTTTGAACTCTTTTTAAAGGCTTTTTTTGGAACGGTGTATGTTGGATTTTTGTTGTTTTAGTCTTGTGTAGTTTAGATAAAGATACTTTATTTTTCTAAACTGGTGCGGAGTCTATTTGTAGTGTTTCCACTGTGTTACTGTGAGTGTTGGTACAAATACTTTATGCATTGCCTTTGATAAGCCTGTCTGCTCGTGCCAAGCTACCAAGGGGATGAGCAGGGGTTATCCAAAGAGTTTATCCCCCTTACCCTGACTAGAAGCAAGGGTCCCTACTTGGACCCTGGTACCTACCTCTGCCAACTAGAGACCCCCAGATCTAACAAAGTGCATATTATTTTTTGATGAACTTCAGAATATTCCAGATATGAAGGTTGTGATTGAGCAGTTTGTCAAGTGTAAAGCACAGGGTCTGGGTTGAGTTGAAGATTTTAGTGAACCTGCTTTGGCTTATATTCTGTTTCGTTTAGAGAGAAACGTCTGTGATTTCTTTAGAGAAAGGAGAAGAAATACAATCTTCCACAGGGTTATCCTGAGTTTATTAGTGATCATTAACCATATTTCATTGAAGGAAGAAGCTAGTGTCAATTGGCCTCTTGGTCAGAAAGTATCAGGGACAGCTGAAGATCATCAGTGTACTTGTGAAATGAGATGCCAAATTCCATATATGTGCACAGCGATTCAGCATACAGTTTGAAGAGTAAGGGGGCAGGTATATAACCATGAGGCATTCCGAAAGGGACAAAGCTAATGAAAGAGAAAAGACAAGTAATGTTGATGCTTTGGGATCTAAGTATTAGATTGTTAGATCTGGCATCTTTGGTGTGGTTTCCCCCTAACTTTTTGCCTCTACCTCCTGTATTTTTGATGCTGTGCTGGATTTCGTTTTTGCTGGTTTAGATGCTTTGGGCACGTTGCCACTGCTGTTCAGTGTCAAAGTGCAAGTGCTCCCTGTATAAATTGTTATGATGATTGGTTATCCATGATTGGCATATTTGTGTCACCAAGAAGTCCCTAGTAAAATGCACTGAGTGTGCCAGGGCTGATGATAACAAATGCTACTAGTAGCCTGCAGCACTGATTGTGCCACCCACATGGGTAGCCCTAAAATGGTGTCTCAGGCCTGCCACTGCAGCGCCTGTGTGCAGTCTGTGAACTGCCATGTCCTCCTGGTCAGTGTCCCCACCGGCCAGTCCTAACCCTTCCCTTTCTGTACACATTGGTCCCCCCATGGAAGGCCCAAGGTACCCCCTTGGGCAGGGTGCAGTGTATGTGAAAGGTAGAACATGTACTTGTGCAGGTGATATGCTCTGGTAGTGAATTACAGCCATTTTCACTTTTCACTATTGCAAGGCTATCTTGCCCCATAGGCTATCATCGGGAATGCTGGCTACAGTAGCTACCAGCATATCTTCCCATAGGACATAAAAGTCTGGTATCCCTCAACTCAGAATTTAATAACCCATCTTTTAGGAAAGGTTGTTTTTAAATACTGTGTTTGAGAACAGCACTTTTAGAAAGTTGCTGTTCTCTTGTCTGACCTTTCTGTGTGCCTTGGCCTGTTTGTGAATTGACTTTCTGGTTTGTGAGTGACAGGGGCTGGGTGGCTCCCAGAGTCTGAGTGGGCCATCCCTGGGCTGAATAGCTCCATCTGCATCTAGAGTAGTTGGAGGGGATAGCACATGGGCCGGAATAGGGCTGTGCCTGCCTTCCACAATGCTGGCTCCACCTCCTGCTGGGCGGCTGACGACCCTGCCCCTCTATCTGAAAGGAAAGGAGAGGCCAGAAAAACACAGCGCTCCAGGAACACCCAGAACTGGTTCAGACCGGGCTCAGAGCCCTCATGCATAAATGGATCAAAGACTTTTAGGGGTATAAGTACAGGACCCCTGACTACAGAAAATTAGATCATCCTGGAATCAAGAAGGAACCTCTGCCAAGGAGAAAGCTGAAACTGAAGAAGGCAGACTGTCCGGCTGTTGCTCTGCTGGACTTACCTGCTATTGCTTTGCTGCCAAGCAGAGGGGAAGGACTTTGCTTTGTGCTGTGTACCCTTGCTTGAAGGAATCTCCAAGGGCCTGAGAAGAACTGGCTCCCTGTTTTTGAAGTCCCAGGAACAAAAGGACTTCACCCCCAGCATCCCTGAACTCTGCTGAGAGAGTTCTGTCCTTTCTAGAGTGTGTGGGCCAGTTGTGGTGCCTCTGGAAGTGTACCTGTGTTGGGAAACTGTAAACCAAGCTTTTAAAGACTTTCTACAAGTTTTGTTGCATCACTTGCTTGGGGAGCGCATCCCCCGACAGTGCGAGGAAATTCCTGCCGCTAAGAACTTCGAGATCGTCGCAGCGCCTCTTGCCGCTGCCAAAGCCATTGCATCCTTTGTTTGCGGGATGCACCAGACCGGTGCGGGAAGATTACCATCGCTGCGAGTGTCGTCGCAGAGCCTGTCATTGCTGGGTGAGATCGTCGCACCGCTTGCTTGCGGACCTCATCACGTCCCTGCGAGTGTCGTCGCCGAAGCCATAGCATCGTGGAGCTGCAAGAGGAAGATCACCGCCAGTCCGCGCAACATCGCCCCGGAGATCGTCGCAACTCCAAAGATTATCGCATCTTGCCTTTGCAAGAGAAAACTTCCTATGGAACCTATGCACCGGAATCCATACAAGTCTGCCTTCCTCCCCATACAGACCGTATTCGTCGCGACACGCCCGCTGTTGCAGCGGGGTTGTCTCATCGCCTCCCCATGGTCTCAGGAGCAACGCATCACTTGTTTTCCACAGCACCAGCTTCTGCTTTTGAAATGTTTCACTTTTAAAAGGTACTGTTGGCAAAACGTGAAGCTTTTAAAGACTTTCTACAAGTTTTGTTGCATCGCTTGCTTGGGGAGCACATCCCTGACAGTGCGAGGAAATTCCTGCCGCTAAGAACTTCGAGATCGTCGCAGCGCCTGTTGCCGCTGCCAGAGCCATTGCATCCTTTGTTTGCGGGATGCACCAGACCGGTGCGGGAAGATTAGCATTGCTGCGAGTGTCGTCGCAGAGCCTGCCGTCGCTGGGTGAGATCGTCGCACCGCTTGCTTGCGGACCGCATCACGTCGCTGCGAGTGTCGTCGCCGAAGCCATCGCATCAAGGAGCTGCAAAAGGAAGATCACCGCCGGTCCGCGCAGCATCGCCCCGGAGATCATCGCAACTCCAAAGATTATCGCATCGTGCCTTTGCAAGAGAAAACTTCCTACGGACTTCCACCGGAATCCATACAAGTCTGCCTTCCTCCCCATACAGACAGGATTCGTCGCAACACGCCCGCTGCTGCAGCGGGGTTGTCTCATCGCCTCCCCATGGTCTCAGGAGCAACGCATCACTTGTTTTCCACAGCACCAGCTTCTGCTTTGGAACTTTGTCGCTTTTAAAAGGTACTGTTGGCAAAACGTGACGCAACTGTGGATTATTTTATTGCAACCTTGAGAACTCTTTTGCAACCATATTCTTGAACTGTGTATGTTGGATTTTTGTTGTTTTGGTCTTGTGTAGTTTAGATTACATACCTTTATTTTTCTAAACTGTTGTGGAGTCAGTTTGTGGTGTTTTCACTGTGTTACTGTGAGTGTTGGCACAAATACTTTACACATTGCTTTTGGATAAGCCTGACTGCTTGTGCCAAGCTACCAAGGGGATGAGCAGAGGTTATCTAAAGAGTGTTTCCTCCTTACCCTGAATAGAAGCAAGGGTCCCTATTTGGACAGTGGTACCTACCTCTGACAACTAGAGACCCCCAGTTCTAACATAGATCAAATAAAAACTATTGAAGAATGGCACCTCTGGTGCCCATCAACCGCCTTCACATTGTTGAAGGATGGCATGTTGTATGGTGTGATATGTTGCTGGCACATCTATGAGTTAGTAGATATTAGCATCCTTCATTAAAAATATGAAGTGCATTATCTACAATCTTACAAATGCTGTTTTGATGTTTCCAGATCAAAAGGTGGATTAGAATTCTCTATAATACGAACTGCTGTTCAGGCTTTGTGTGAAGGTTTTGTAGAGAAGGCCATACATGGCTATCTTTTAAGGAGTCAGAAAAAGTAATGTACGAGGAAATCAAGCCAGAGCGGTTGGGATGCGGCTTAATGAATAAACACAAGAATTGAAAGAATAATGTGGAAGTATGGTGTTTGTAATGCTGTGTTTGATTAACATACCTATAGCATAATTAACGACAATCTATGCTGTTAAAGGTTAATTTTATAGTCGGTTATTTTCTATTTTCAGGGTAAGTAGAATGATTATCCATGTTATTCACAGCGTACTACTTCATCATTTTAGCAAAGTGCTTATTGAAGCTGTCTCTACTGGATTTGTCGAAATGGGATGCAGGAGTCTCAGTTTGTATAAATATATACAACTGATTTGAAGGGTCTGATTTTCTTTTTTGTAGTAGTACTTTTAATGAAAGATCATTTTGCTTTCTACGGGTTTTGATTATATCCATTTCTGTCAGATCGTATTTGCAGACGTTTCACGGTAGCATGGATGTATCTCTAGCAATGCTAGTAGTGGAAAGCTTTTTCAAAATATCCAATTTGTTTCTTATACTGTTCATTAATTTTGATGTAAATGCTTTAGATGACTGTGTCGTTCACATAGAGGATAGCATGGAGTTGATTATGTTATTTTCTATGCTTTTTATATCTGTTTTCTTATCAAACTACTGTTAGGTTTATCATGGATAGAGAAGTGTGTTTAGAGAATGTTAAAAAAGATTCATCTCACATCTAACTCTGATGCACTCACCTTCAAAATCACATCATGAAAACATTTATCTTACAAAAATACAGACACACAAACATCTGTAGCTGAGTTTGGCTGCAGGAGGTCTTGCAGCACAAGTCGAGTATAAATATCAGATGTCTTATTTTGCTCAGATGCCTATTTCGATGATGTTTTAAGTTCATTGTGCTATATAGCGTATGCAGCAATCTCTGCTTGTGATATGTAGAACTACATTTAGCATAATTAAGCCTAAAATACTACAGTAAGTTACCGGTAGCAACTCTACAATCCTATTTGAGCTGTTGGCTTCTCCGTCCACTCATGTCAGAGGGAAAGTGATACATGTGTCTTCTACTGCCACTACTAGGCTAAATTCCCTGCTAGCATCGCCTAATTTCATCTGGTAGAGATTCATTCTCAGGTATAGGGAAAGAACTGTGTGCCCAGATGTTTTCTGACGTGCATTTACCCTTGTATATCAGGTCTTACATTATTTGTGAATGACCAAACTAAAGACAGCATCAATCGTATCTCATCTGGTGCTCAGAAATAATGTTTTTTTTCTTTTTTGTTCGTTTATGCTATCTTGATGAGTACATGTTCTTTATGAAGTATGCACGAGAATGCCTACATTTTTCAAACATCAGTCTTTCTTAAACAGTTTCTTTAATGTGCAAACATTTCTATTTATGCATTCTTTCCCTTTATGAATTCCTTCAAAGACCCCCTTACATAATTGTGTGTATATGAAGTATAAGAAAGTTGTAATGTTGCAGAATATTGAAATCCAAAAGTATTAATTCAGTAAAATATATATTGATTGACAGGCTATTGATCATGAGTATATGTGAGATTTATAAAACCATAAAATATGAATATTTAGAGGCTCATTAGAGCTTAGAAGGATTTGAGGTCCACAAAAAATAAGTTCCCTGTTCTGCCTCGTTTATGATTATGCTAACTCATTTAAAGATGGGGCGCTTCCAGCTTCCAACAGTGAGCCCCCCAGTAGTTAAGACAGGCTCCTATAGAATTGCCACCTTTAACGCATTGTGAGGGCCATCCGAAAACTTATTCTGTAAACCCAAGTGTTTCTTGTGGGGCAGGCAGGGAAAGCAGATATAGTGATCCAAGCACAGGCAGAAAACCCCTTGCATGTCGGGGTCAATAATTTGTTGTTTTTCACAAACGATCTCCCGCTTTTGTAGTTTGCTTAGGTGACAGAAAAAAGAATCCTAGCTGGAAAAAAAACACACCGTCTGTATTCTCAACATTAATTTCTGATGAAAGTGCTCCTTCTGGGTCATCAGATACTGATTGCTGCAGCAGGCTAAGGTATGGGGTGCGGGGGCAGGCCTCCTGCCAACAATGGCCTGGATGCACTGCCCATCGGTGCATGAATAACCCCCTAGGCGTTAGCACACTATGATTACACTACGTGTAACTTGGATTTAATAGCAGAATATGTTTGTTCCCTTTATTTTCAAGGCTAGGGCTGGTCGCACCACAATTTTGATCGCTCATCGCCTTTCCACGGTGAAGACAGCTGACGTCATTGCAGGATTTGAAAATGGGATTGTGGTCGAGCAAGGTTCACACAGTGAACTCATGGAGAAACAAGGAGTCTATTACTCGCTTGTAATGCAACAGGTAATCACAAACAAATGGCGATGTAACAAGATGAATAATGCAATACCTTCATGAAATATTGTAAATTGTTTCTTATTGCTGGTGTATGCTTTTAACGTATTACACCTATAGTAAGAAAATGGCTACACTTACATATTACAAGCCAGTTGTGAGGTCACAGTACCAGCATGCGAGTCTCCTGTTGCTGTTAGTCCACAATGACAGGACAAAGTTATGACACAAGTCGGCATCCTAAGTAAGTGTCAAGAATGTCTGTACATAGTTATAGTTCTGCTGGTGAACTGTTCAAATAACACCACTGGCATTAATGATGAAAGTGCACAAGTTAAGTCCATAGTGTCCCTTCATGCATCCCAAAGGTCACCTTTCAAAAAGAGCTAAAGGTTACTTAAAATCCAAAAGTTGTACGTATAAGTTTAACTGCGGAAGTTATTTTGGAGTGGGAAATGTAGGGAAAGCCGGGAACATTACCCTGATGTTACATTGAGTCTCTAGTATGACGCTACATTTTTAGGCCACAATTAGCAGTCTAACTTGTAACACAATCAAAAACTAAATAAAGGAAAACAATACCACTGTGGAACAATTATTGCTTGTGCCGGTAACAAGAGCGAGCCCACAGGTACTTCTCTGGTATGAATATTGCCTCCATTTTTGACACGCATATATACCAATACAAACCAATCAGCTCACATGTATCTAAGCTATACTATGTGACTGCTGGCACAATAGGACCATACTAACATTGAGACTATTAACTTACAAGCCATAGAATATGTAAAAATAAACTGCCAATTGGCCAAAAAGGGAATCGAGATGCTTATGGTATACACAAAATTATGGTTTTCAGAAAAAACTCAAACGCAATATGTCTTCAAATAAACATAATTAGACCAGAAACGTAACTGAAATCAACATTAAGAATGCCATGTGTGACTAGTGTAGTGATGTATGTAGAACCATCATGCGGTAAGAATGTAAATTCGCCAACAACGGCTATAGATTGTCTATTAACCAGGAAACGTGTAACGAATAAGGTGATAAGGTCAGTGTGTTTGGAGAAAAAAGTGATCTTATGCACCATTTTGTTATAGTGAAATGCTGGCTGGGTGGGGTACTACAAACAACAACATGCCATCAATTGTCAGCCAAAGGACTTGCATATAAATAAATAACAATAATTGTGAGAACAAAATTACCAGGATAGGTAGATCACAAGGGATGTACTAAAGATGACAAAATGCTAAGCAGATTACTGGGTATCCAGGAGGTCAAAGATTTCATACAGTACTAGAGATGTAAATGAAACACTAGCAACAGAACTATGGGGTCTATTACGATGGTAGGCGGACTCCATTCTGCCCGCCACCCTAGAGGTGCGGGGATCCGGCACCGCCAATTAGGATGCCACCGCCACGGTGGCATCCCGCATATATTACATTGTAGAGGGAAGTGCTGTAAACAGCACCCGCCACAATGCAATATATGCATGTTGTGCATTGGCTGTCACCACGTGACAGGCACTGTGGGGTGCCTGGCACCTTGTGCATACCAATGTTGGGGTGTACCATGGGTACCCCCAATTGCTGCCCCCCACATCCCTGGGGACCCGCAATGGGCCCCCAAAGAAAACGCTGATTGCCTTTCCATGGTGGAGTCTGCGCCATGGAAAGGCATAAAAAAGCCACATCATACTATGGATAACGGTGCCTGCAGGGAACTGCCATAATTTTATGGGCCTTTTCCGCCCAGAAGGCAATCGGGAAGATTACCTACCAGCAGAAAAGCGGCAGACACTCTTTCCGTCCGCTGTGGTATCCCCCGCCATGCTAATGCGGCGGTGGTAAAAGGCCATCCAGCAGGGTGATTTGGCGGGCGGATTACCATGGATTTAACCCAGATCTCTTAACTGGGGATGAATGTTTTATTTGTTCACCAGTCCGTCCATCATTTGTGTATCTTTTGCTTTCTCGTACCTAGAAGCAGGACCTCTGGTTTTAGTTTTGCATAAAAAATGTGCACCCGAACTTAGGAAGCAGTTTGGTTCTGCTAAATTGCATGGTTTACTCAAAGTTGCAGGCTGTCATACCTTTTCAAGGCATGCATTTCCTTTTGTCATGAACTTTTAGAACTGTTGCCTTCTTGGGACTTCTCAGATAGGAATGCTGGCATAGATTTACATCATAAGTGCGTGTCCCTGAAATGTTAACAATTTTATGAAGTTTCTCCATTCTATGCTCCCACAGGTGCTGCATATATTACTTATGTGTCTTCTGCTTTTTTCTCAACAGTAGCAATTTCTCACAAGAAGAGAGAGATTGCACAATGGTTGTGTCATGACCACCAAACCCATTCAGGAATTCCAGATGTTTCACTGCCAAGTGTAAGAGTGTGATTGCTCTGGCTAGTGAAATCTCTGTTGGGAGAGGGCTGCATTCCAACTCATTCCATTTGCCAACTCTCGTCTGACCCTCTACAACGGATTAGGGAAGATTTCATACTCACCTCTGCTAGTAGACAATCCAATGCCCCACACCCATGCTAACCTCCTCCCATTACCTCTGTCCCACACCATCCCTCAAGCTCACACTTACCATATGCTCAGAGCATCTATTAAATGTTATTCCCTACTGAGCAGGAAATATGGGTTCAGTATAGCTTTGTAAAACTGTGTTTGCACAGGTATTCCTCATTCAATAGGGACTAACTCATTAGCACAGTAAATTCACAGGGAAACGCGGGCCAGTATCAATAATTCTGTATACCCAGAGTTCCCACATAGACTTTTGTATTCAACATAAGCTGAGCATCATCCTATGTTCTATCCAAGCACTAGCCATCAGAAAAAACTGGTTAATCACATTCCTCTATTGAAAGCATAGTGCATTTTTGTATCTTGTTTAACAAAGATTCCTTTTCAATATTTCAGAACAGTGGCAATGTGAGAAAATGCTGAATTTTTCTTCTAGGTCAATTAGCCTACTAGCTACTTCATAATTTCTGCATCATACTCATCTGCCCCTCTTATTTTTTCTTGAAAGAGAAGGAGTGTTTATTTGTTGTCAAATGGTATAAAAATGTTGCTTCATGAAATTCTCTCTTCCAGATTTAGTTGTATTTATTTTGTATATGTTTTCCCAAACTGTCTGTAATTGTCAAGTCCAGATATGAATATTAACTATTTGCAAACCTTAATGCCCACCATAAATTGTTTGTCTTTTATTTTCTGTAAGGGTCTGTCTGTGAGAAAGTGCCTCTTTTTGCGTGGTCACCTCCAATTTTTGTGACTGATTTAGCAAATTTTTGGACTCCACACTAGGGCACTGTTAACCAGGGAACAGTGCTTGTGCTCTGACCCTTAAACATGTTGAAATTTACTAACCCCTAATTGCCGTATTTGACTTTGCCATAAGGCCATAGTATATGGTGGCCAAAGTATAGCCATCTCATGGAAAGTTAAGTGTGACCTATGTACCACAGCTCTACTGTGCCCACCTCTAGAGTGACGATGCAAATATGTCTCCAGGCCTGCCACTGTAGCCAGGCAGCTGTAGTTTAAACCTGCAGCCCACCTTGTGAAAATCAGCCCTTTTGAAAGCAGAACGCCTTCCTTTAAATACAAATAAGTTTCCACTAAGTATTCCTGACAGCCCAAAAGGCAGGGAAAATTGTATTTCGAAGGACATGGTGAAATGTAAAGTTATCATTTTGTTTCACGACTAGGACCCATAAGCTATTTTCACTATAGGAAGACTGGCTGGCTCATAGTGAAACACTGGGAAGCAGTATTAAATATTGAAACTGCTATCTCTGAATTGAGATAAAAAAATATGATGAAACTGCTCTTTTCAATGGTGAAGTCGTATTTGCAGTAAATATTAAGGAAAATTAACTTATCTCTTCCGGAAGGTCTTTGAGGTTAATTTGCATTAGCTCTCCAGCAGTGACCCAGTGAGTGCTTAGCCCCGATGAGATGTTGAGGTGTTAAAACAGTTCCCAGCCCAGAGTTAGGTGTGGGGTTGAGAAGTTTTTGCTCCTCCAGTAGGTAGACCAGCTGGGTTTAATTAGGAACTTAATTTGCTATAAAGGGGCCTTCTCGGTCACAACTAGATATCCGATGCCTTCTGGACAGGACCCTTCTTTTGTCTTCTCATTAACAAAGATACCAAGCCCAGTGGCAAGAGCTGCTATCAGAATTGGTTTGGAGTGACTTCTTATTAAACTGGCTGCTCCCCCATGTGGGCACACAGCCTCTGTTCAAGGTTAGAATGGTTTATCTAGCTTAGATTTAGTTTAATGAGGGGCATCATGAGATTGTTTGCAGTGATTGCTCTAAAAGTTGGAAGAGTGGCCCCAGTGAAGAATCTTTAGTCTATTGGTTAGGGATAGGCCTGGGGTCCCCACACACGTAAGCAAGGCATATGTATGGCACTCAAACACCTTATTTAGAACACTAGTGGACCCAGAAAAAAGCCGAAGTCACGAGCAGAAGCCTCTGACCTGAGAAGAGCCATGAAGGACACCATTCCTTTGTCTTCAACTCAAGCACCAAACTCGGTGGGGCAAGAGCTGCCCTAAGAACTTGTTTGGAGTGACCACAGAGGAGGGGTTGCTCATTACTCTAGCCAAACATCTGAAGGCACATAGGTTGTGCAAAAGAGGAGAAGGGTATCTCCATCTTGGATTTAGAGAGAAAGAGGCACTGTGGGATTCTTTGCAGGAGTGCACACAAGAAATTCTGCAAAGATGTTTAGGGCTACCCCAGGGAACTTTTAACCTTTTGGTTTGTGAGGGGCCACGAGTCATCCTCACCTACAAGTTAAATCTAAGCATAAATATGACACACCGAACAACATCTTTAGTACGCTTCTAGAATTGAAGGTTGGACCTGCTCTCTATGTCCTAAATGGAACCATGAAGGACTGGCCTGCTCCAGTGGGGCTGCTGGGGCTGCAGGGATAGGAACTCCTTTTTGCAGTAATTGGTCTCTCGTTAAAATTTCACAGCTATGCTGATTTTTTGACCGTCGAGTTCATTGGGACCATGTGAATGGGCCACAGTTTGGTACTGCCGTACATGCTCATGCAAGAGGAAGAAGGCTATATTGGGGCAAGGTCACCCCATTTGGTCCTGTTGCACAGAGCCCATGAGGTGCGCCCACTTGAGCTCCAGTGGTGGGGTGAAGGTCAGGTCAGTTAGGGGAGGTGGAGACCCTTAAAGAACGACCTGAGGTCCCTGCCCTAAGCACATTTTGGAAAATCAAAGAAGCAGACATTGTCTCTGTGCATTCTGTCCTCCAAGTCAGTGATCTTGGTCCTGTGACATAAGAGCTCCTGGCCTGCCTTCGAATGGTGTTGAGGTGGTCTTCTACACCAGTGAGCCGGTGCTCCATCCAAAGTACCCGGTCCTGGAAGCCTGATATGTCTGAAGAGTTGGTTGTGGCCACACAGTCTGAGATTTTAGAGTCTGCTCCTTCCAGACATCGACGTACTGCTGTGATGTGCTCCATGATGGATTCCTGTTGTGAGCCTGTGGGGGGCATTGCCAGTGCTCCTATGATGTTGAGTGACTGCCTCTGAGATGAGCAGCTGTCTAGTGCTTTTATCGGTGGATTTGCTAGATGGCATCTCCAGTTCTGGGGCCCCAGTCTTGTGGGCTGAGCAGTCCTGTGAGAAGTAGGGTGAAGGGAGCTGGAGCTTCTTTCCCCTCGTTTCCCCACCACCAGTCGGGACCCAAATCGGTGCAAGGCCCCCACTCTTAAATCCTAGCTGATGCTATGCCAGTCATTGTCCCAGAGCCAGGACCCTCTCTCTTCCGCGAGGCACAGTGAGTTCTTTGGGTATTTTCATCTACCCATCCCTGACCATGCGCCTCCTTTGTCAGACCCCCTAAGGGTGGGTATTCATATGACAGGCAACTTACTCGGATGTAGCCCCATCCATTATGTTTCTGGGCTGCTTCTGAGTGGGCATCCGGTAATCGCTGTTGGGTGGCCAGCAGCTTAGTAGAAGGTGCTGTGGCCCCAGGGTCTTGGGGTGATGGGGTAGTGTAGGGTGCACCCAAGACCTCGATCCTGAGGATGGTTTTTGCAGTTAAATCTCAGGTGTGGTGTAAGGGGGATAAAGGGGTGGGCACCCTGCTGGTTCCCTTTCGCCGTGCAGTGACCCCCAGGGACTACACTCACCATTGCCTGTGATGGTTGCGAAGCTGCACCCTGCATTTATCACTGAGTCCTCTGTCCCATTTCAAGGTGGTTGCTGGCTTTTTCTGTCCTCACCCTTGGCCTCAGCCGGTTCATGTGTGCACTTTGGTAGCAGGCCTCACCAGTCCCAGGGTATGCTTCACAGTGGTGCACTTTAAAATGGTGCATCTCAAAATGTTTGTCAGCTTCTGTTGTCTGCTTCTTTCAGTGGTAAGCTCCCATCATTGTAGCTACTGCACCCCAGGAATGGAAGGGTGTGCCTACAGCCTAGGCCCCTTGTCTGGGTAGATGCCCTGCCCATCTTATCATTTTGTGAGGTAGAGGATCCCCACCGGGCTCCTGTGCACTCTGGTGAATGGTCCCTCCGTGTCTCTCACTGGTAGAGGTGGGTAGATGGTGAGCCCCCCTGGTAGCCACATTTAAGAGTGAGAAAACGGTGGCCTGTTCACCTTCCCCCACTTGCACAACCTCTGTGCCTTTGCAGAAGGGGTGCGGATCCTGTGGTGGGATGCCCTCCAATCTCCAATTGCTGGGACTGTAATGGGTTGCCCAACACGTTTTTGCCGATCTAGAGTGGGCCTCTCCAGCCCCTGTTATCAAGATGACAGCCAGGACCCTTTCTCCGCCTCAGCCGGCCTCTGCGTAGTGGTTGTTGGAGGGAAGCATGCTGCTCCTCTCTGCTGCTGGGGTAGGCATGGGCCTGTGAACCATGTGGGCCAGAAGGTGTCAGTGGCCGGGCCTGCTTGAGTGCCCCACATAACTGTGGTGAGGCGGCAGAGGTGTCTGACCTCGCTGGCAGGGTCCTGGAAATAATGGGAGGAGAGGTGCTCTGGACCCCTCTCATTGCTGGTGCTTCACCCCTCTCTATAGGCGTACATGGCACCCAATCCAGACTGGACTACTTACTGGTCTCTCACTGGGTGATAGTAATCTCCTGGGAATCTCAGATACTGAAAGCCATGCTCTCCGACCATGTAGAAGTCTTGCTATCCCTGGATCTTGCCTCTCCAGGTCGAAAGCAATGGTGCCTGAATATACAGTGCTACCGCACTTCTCAGGGTAAAGCCCAAATGTGTGCACAGGTCTCCACGTACCTAGAGATCAATATGGGCTTGGTATCTTCCCACAGTGGGCAGCTGAGAAGGCAACTAACTGTGGCTAGCTCTTGAAGGAAGCAGCTTTGACAAATGTACAGTGAGCAACCCGCCAGAGAGAATTGGAGGATGAGATTATGAGCCTCATGCACCACAAAACCCTCACTGCATACGTACCTGCAACCAGATAAGACTTGCATGGATTTAAGTGTGTTATACACATGCAAAGCTGAATGCGCGTCACAGTGGCTTAAAGGCTGTCACTATGAACAAGGAGAAAATGCAGATTGACTCTTGGCTGCTCAACTGCTCCTACAGGAGGCTTCACTAGCCATACCTGCCATTCACTTTACAGGTGGTGAGGTCCTCACTCACCGGCATGACATAGTTAATGAGTTCACAACCTTCTACCGGACTCTATACACACTGGAGATGGTGGCCAGTGCTGCCCTAATAGAGGCTTTATTTGAGGGTTTGCATATTCCCAGTCTCACAGAGGATGGTCAGGTCCTACTGGATGGGGAAATTAGAAAGACTGAGATAGCACACGCCATCTCCAAGCTTCCATAACATAAGGCTCGCGGGAAAGATGGCTATCTGCAGAGTTATAAGAATGGTCAGAAAGGGATGTCATTTATTGGCTCCATGCCACACTTCAAAAGGCTGAGCTGATGGGTTCTTGGGGCTACATCTCTAATAAGGCAGTGATAGCAGTACTCACCAAACTGAGGAAGGACTCCAGTCTGTGTGGCAGCTTTTGCCCATCCCCTTACTCAATCGAGATATAAAATCCTTGCTGGAGTACTGGTGGCTCGCTTTCGAAAAGTGATTCCAGATCCTGATACACAACGCAAGTAAGTTCCTACCCTGTTGCTACTACAGGAGCCACCTTCGCACCCTTGCACATACCCTATGGGAGACCTAATACATATTTGATGAGACTTTTGCCCTCTTACTTGATGCCAAGAGGATGTTTGATAGGATCGAGTGGAGGTCCTTCTTCATCACCTTGAGAGGTTCAGGCTCAGGATCAGATTATGGGTCTGATGGCTGTACGATAACACCCCAGCACAGGTCAATTGTGCTGGCTTCCTAGCGGATAATTTACCAATCCAGAGGACAAGAGCACAAGAGGACTGCCCATCATCACCACTACTGTTCCTTCTGGCAATGGAGCCACTGTTGGCCACCAGCCTCCAATTGTCACTCCTCACAGGTGTACCCATCTATCTGTATGCGAATGATGTACTCATCACCCTAACGGACCTCCGCCATTCTCTACCAGCCCCGCTGGACATTGTATCAGACTTCATAGCCCTGTCAGGGTACCAGGTGAACTGGGATAAGAGGGGCTATCAATGGCTATCCCTTTCGATGGATGCCATTTCCCCTCAATTATCTAGGGATCTATGGTCAACCATGGCCTGGACCATATGGTGGCGGGCAATCTGTACCCTCCCCAGCCTGCATGAAACTGGATTTCAAAAAGTGGTCTCATATTGGGGAAGGTACAGGCAGTGCGGATGGTAAAGCTCCCTAGGTTTACATATGCCCTTGGCATGCTACCTCTCTTAGTACCCCTGGCTACCCTCAGTGGATGTGGGGGATGCAGTCTTTTTTCTGGGACCCTCCCACACCCGCTTGGCCTACACCAAACTCCAGGTGCATGGCATATGTGGAGGCCTGGCTGTCCACCTCTCGCAGATGGCTTACATGCTCCCTAGGATGCTGAACCTACTGCGCTGGGTCTCAGAACAATTGCTATTGTCAAGCTGAAATGGACTTGACCCCTTGTAGGGAGGCATGCCTTCAAGATAGCCTGAAAACCCAATGCTGTAGGCCATGCAGTAATCCTGGCAAAAGGCGCATCGCCTCCTTGGAGTGGATACCCGTCTCCATGTGCATGCATCCCTATGGGGCAATGACTGCCTACATCTTGGAGGGGAGGACCACAATTATGAACAGTTGCAAGAGAAGGGCATCCATAGCCTGGACCAGATCATCGCAGACTAGACCCTCAAACCCTTCGAGAGTATACGCAAGGAGTTTGGCCTACCTCCCAAACAAGTGCAGCTGCATCTTCAGCTGCGGCACTGTCTACGATGCAACCTGGGCATGTGACTCTGGGCTTTGCAGGCATCATCTGTAGTATCCTGCCTTAGGACGTGGGGCCATTTCCATGGGTTTATGGTGGGGTTCTATGACCCCTTGACCTGCCACTTATTCTCGCTCCTTCTCCTCTTCAACTTCGACCCAAATAGGAAAACCATTTGCAGATTGCGTACAAGATGGATGACTGAGCAGAAACCTTTGAGACAAGACATGCTCTATACCATTGAGCTGCAGCCATACCACCCTCCCCTCAAGCCCCAGACCCCTGCCAATAACATAGGACAATCCTTCTTCCTCCTTAAATGCTACCTCAAATATGCCATGGGGGAAGGTGAGTCTCTGATTGGATAGTAACCAGGTAACATGCTCCCCATCTAGGTCGGTTGGATACATTTGATCCTGTAACTAAGGTATAATACTCTTGAGGACAACATATGTCAGTCAAAGAAGTCTTTATTCGATTTGCATCATAAAAGACATACTATACAACTACAGCACAAACCCAAGTAAAATATCATGATAAGATCCATACGAAATACGAAACATATTAAAACAGGAATAAAAAGTTATTAAACTGAGTATACAAAGACTCGCGACTGAAACAATCAATAAAACATGTAGTGGTTAAAAACGAAATTCATGTGAAGTAGACAATCTAAACTACATGGTTCATAAAATACACAATGTATTAAGATCTCATATTCCGGGACCGAATTATCGACGCCCAACTGACAAATTTAGATATGCATATAACAAAAATGTTGTGGTTTCAGATTGCAAAATTCTTCTAGCAACAAATGTGGATCTGGTACTCAGCGAGCGACATACAGGCCTCAGCCAGGCTTGTCTTGGTTGTGAGTACATTGGGCAACAAAAAAGGAAGTGGTCGACTGTTTCCACCTACTCCACACAACAGGGACATGTGTCTGAACTACCAGAATTCCAAGATCAGGTTAACCCTCTGAGAAGGAGTGAACCTGCTCTTAACTGGTGATAGAGTTTACGATCTAACGGTTTTGTAATAATGTCCCAATATTCCTCGTAGTGGGGAGAGTCCTTGATAGCAAGGAATAAAGCAGTCATACAGCTTCCCATAACAGATGCCACCCTCTTTTCCCTGATCCTACTCCAATAAACTTCCTTAAGACGCTTCTTAGAGGGGAAAACAACAGTAACTGGATCCACCCATAAGGATCCCAGCCCCATATCCATCAGGCAAGCCTTTATTTCTGATAGCCATGGAATCCTGTGTACACCCCGAAGCCCCTTTTCTTCCAAAAGGGCCTTAGCATACAATGACAGTTCCGGTTTCGTCCACAGGCGCCGCCAAAACGCCAATGGTCTATACCGAATCAAGTCTTTAACGGGGTCACATCCTAGGTCATATAATAGAGGAATACGAGGTGTTGATTGAGGTAGCCCTATTGCCGATCTGAAAAATGTATTCTGTGCGACCCAAAGTTGGGAAGTGTCACTAACCCCCCACAGTTCTGCTCCATACATAATGGCCGATAATATTTTGGAACCATAAATTTTAATCAAGGGGCCCAAAGGTTTGGTTAGGGAGTTTCTGTGCTCCTTTAGCAGAGCACCACCAAGTTGGGCATACTTAAGAGTTAGGAGGTCTAGTTGCGATTTCCAACTAAGGTTTTCACTAAAGGTGACACCCAAGTATGTGAAGACAGCTGTCTGTTCAAGGATGACCCCACCCATATTGACCCTAGCTTTAACTGGTCTTGTGCCACGGAAGACCATAAATTTGGTCTTCCCAACGTTGACTTCCAGCTCATGTTCACGGCAGAAGAGCTCAAAGCGAGACAGTGCAAGTTGTAACCCCTGTCTCGTCTTAGAAATTAAGAGCGTGTCATCCGCGAACATGAGCAATGGAACTTTCTTGCCAGCAAGGGAGGGTGCGTCAGTCGGGTGGTTATGAAAATAAATCATGACCCCATTGATAAACAGAGAAAACAAGGTAGGAGCTAACACACACCCTTGTCTGACCCCTATAGAAACCTCAAAACTGTCGGTCACCTCCCCAGGCTTACCCCATCGAACTCTAGCATACGTGTGTTCATGCAGGTTGATGAGGAAGGCTACGAATTCTTTAGGCATACCCATCCCCAATAATACTTCCCACAACTTAATCCTCGGGACAAGATCGAATGCGGACCTTAGGTCCACGAAGGCCGCAAATAGCATGCCGCCCCCCAGGAGGACCTCTTTGCAGTATAGGAGCACAACCCTAAATGCCTGGTCTAGGGTACCAATGTGGGACCTAAACCTCGCCTGGAGGGGTGTTAATACATCTAAATCAGCCATCCAGTACTGAATACAACCCAAAAGAATGTGGGCCACAATCTATTGTACCGCGTCTATAAGACTAATTGGACGATAGATCCCCGGGGCAGAGCGATCGCCCTTCTTGTAGATAGGCAATATCTCTGCCCCTAACCATGAAGTGGGAACTAATGCTCCACTAGCAAGGGCATTGACTAACATGGTCAAATATGGGACCCATAGATCTTGCTCATGTTTAAATAAATTGGCAGGAATACAGTCTGGGCCAGGTGCTTTGCCACTCGGAATGCCCTTTAGGACAGCCTTAACCTCACTTGGTACAAAAACCAGGGAGTCCTTGCTCATAGGAGACTGAGTCTCAGCTGGGGGCCTACTCTTTAGTTTAAACTGGTTTTTGAAATACGAAACCCAGACCTGTGGCTCCACATGATTTGCGGGTAAGCGATTGCCCCATTTAAGCAGGTGCCAGAATTGAGTCATATACTGTCCTTCGCAAGCCTGAAGCAACCCCCTCCAGCGGTCCTCATCCCAGTTCCTCTTAGCAGTTAGTTGGGCGAGTTTGTAAGAAGCCCTACAACTACGGATGTCCTCTGGAAGTTTAGATTTAATGGCTGTAATCAGGGCTCTTTGTGCCTGTCTACAACCTTTATCGTACCAGGAGCAGGGTCTCAATCCTTTTTTATTACTGTTAGGGGGTACACTCTTAACAAAAAGAGATTTAAGTTCAGAAAAAAAACCATTGTGGATTTCTGGGAATTTCTCGTTGATCTCAACCTGTGACTCAAAACTGTTTAATCTGTCCACCGTACTAATAAGCAAGTTCCTTATCCTGGTCAAAGAACCCTCATTCATAGCTATTTTAGGCCAACGTACCGTTCGCTCATCGTTAGTTAGGGTTATCTTTCCCTGAACCAGAGGGACATCTGCCAAGATTGAGGCAATAAAGCTGTTATCTGTCAGAGACAGAACTAAGGGGTTGTGGTCGCTCTCGGTTCTACACATGACCACCATATCGACAATATCCGACCACAACTCCAGATTGGCCAGTATATAGTCGATGCGCCTGCCCTTCTGACTTTGTTCTGCCATTAACAGCCCGCAGGCCCTTTTCAAGGCACAACCCCTTCATAAACAGAGCCGCATGCGTCCATTTTTTAATGGGCACCAGCTCCAGCTGTGGAATACCCCACATAGTCTTCGGCCTCTGTTAGCTTCCCGTCAACCAGACCAAGTGGCTCAAAACAGGTGTTGAAATCCCCAGCCACAACCCTATTATCGTTGTTAGAGATGGTGCAGAGAAGTTCCTCTAATAAGAGGGCTGTTGGAGAACATCTCCCACCTGGGAGCCCCCTAATATATATGTTAATAATAATAATGTTAAGACCCTTTGTGGAGGTAATCCTTATAGCCATAATATCCGGGCTGTCTATTGGTATCTCAACCACGGAGACACCCTCACGTTGATGTACCCAAATCGTCAGGCCTCCTACCGGTCTTCCCCTACTACCCTTAGCTGCTGATTTAGAGAAATTTAAATAACCAGACCAAAATAACGGGACTAATGCCCAAGTTTCCTGGAAAGACCAGATGTCTGACTCGTCGATAAGGCTGGCCCAGTCTGGTACATGTAAATTCTTTTCCAGGCCCGCAATATTCCATGAGGAGACCTTCACCAAAGAGACCCCGTAACTAGAGCTCACCTCCGGCATCCCCCTATGTAGCGAGGAACGGAGTTCCCCGTGACAACACTGTTGTTAATAGGAGAGAAGGCAGGAGGGGGGAGTAGTCGTGGGGCGATAATACAATACTACTGGTGAAAACCCCTAGACTATGAGGTTGACCCCCGTTATGCTGTGACCTATGCGAGACCTTACCATCCCCAAGTCAGTCATTTTCCTCTAGGGTAGATAAGGGAGCAAAACCATTATATGTATAAATGGGGTAGTTGAAGGGGTGTCCAATTGATGACCCCGGGGAAAATAATGCTCCACCCTGAAACTAGAAGTAGGATGTGTAGAAGGTGTTTCGTACCAATTTCGTGAAAACAGAGAGATACCTGTATTAGGGCGAGGATAAAAGTAGCTCAGATCAAGTGTTAAGATCACACCCTCCCCACTAGGTTCCTTTCCTTTGCAGATGAACCTAACTGCTCTGGGGTCTCTAAAATTAACAATTATACAATCCCCTGCTAGGTCCTTACGTCTGTTACCCAGCCAACTCACCCTCCTTACATGAAGGATTTCACCATTGATATATCCTGGGAGTGGTCTATAATTGCTGAGCCAAAAAATAACTTTATTTTTCAATTCCCTGTGATTTTCCTGTTTATCCTGTTGCAGCTCAGGTACCCCTGACATTATCACTGTGTAGGGCTCTGAGTCAGGGGGAAGGTCAATACAGGGAAGCTTCCTCTTCCTATCTTCTGCAACTGTCACCTCCTTCTCTTTAGGGATTGACTCTACCGCCACATTACCGGGCACTATCACCTGCTTACCCTCCCGCCACTGAGCTTCAGCTCTCTTACTGGAGGTGAGGCTTGTCTTAAGTGCCCCAGAAATACCCCTCTCATCTTTTTGACTTGGGAGCCTGTGAGGTTGGGGGTGTGTTGTGTTGGGACTAACGGCAGACTTACCAATATGAGCCGACGAAACAACTCCATTGGATACACTATTGTAGGCCATAGAACAGCCCACACACTTCTCCATGACAGTAGTATTAGTTGTTACAATATTTTCCAGCTTCCCCAATTTTTCGAGAACTAATTTAATTCTTTCGAATAGGGGTAGCATCAACGACTTCATCAAATGCTCTATCTGGCCGAAGAGGGTATCTGGGGACTGTGCAGACAACGTCAAGCTTTGAGGCAGCACAGAAGTCTGCTCCCCTAAAGTTGTGATGGTAGACAGCGTTCTATCGGTAGCAGGATGGGGCCGTGTAACAGGGGCCCCTCCTGGAGTGATGGATTTAATTACTTTGGGGCGTGTGCCCTTATGACCTCCCCCCCTTTGTTTCCTTTTCCCATTTGTAGGTGTTTTTGAGGGGCTATCCTCTGAGATTGAACTCGAGATAGTAGAGGCCACCGAAGAACATGTATTGGGTACATCAGTTGCCTCTAAATCCCGACTCGTATCCAGCCGTATGACAACCTTAGATGAGTTTGGGGACAGCAGCTCTGGGGTGATGGAGTCCCTTATGATGCCCAGTGCGGAACGCTTTGAGAAGATAAGTACAAGTGACAATCTCTTCTCCGTTATGGCTATCTCGCGTTCCAGCGCTACGGCAGCCCTAGTTATAAACTGGTCCATAGTTCTTGTCAATGAACAACCCGTGCAGCCAGTCGCACTTTTTTTCCCCTTACCTGCCTTGGGTGACATGTTTTATTAATAACCCCAAAGAACCTGCAATCCCAGGCAATTAGCTGACTAAACCTTTTACACTACTGCCACGGCTGGCAGGCAAACTGTGGGACGTCTTTAAATGACAACAAAGTAAGTTCACTGACCCATAGTCTTAGCAGACGACACAGTCCGTATTGAAAATATTAGGGGGGTAGCCCGGCCCAGCCTCCTCTGGCCTCGGATGGCCACAGATGGCCCGCCCTTTGCCAGGGCTTCTCCCGGGCTTCTCCCGGGACGCTCCCGTGTGCTCCCGTGCTGCTGGGCCCTGGGTCTATTATGTAGAGAGCTCAAGGACCTGTGGGCGGGGCTGAGCGGGGAACGCGGACCAGGTGTTGCCAGTCACGCAGGGACTCCTGGTAGATTGAGTCCCTGTGGCGTTCAGCGCAGCCTGCTCAGTGTCCTTTCCCCCTGCAGCACAACACAACTGCTCCACTGGCATCACCTCCCCAGAGTCAAGGGCATGAAGCGGCACCCGCGCAGCGGGTGCGGCAAGGTGTGGGAGAATTCAAGGGGATTAAATGAGCGCAAGGTCCTGGGGGCGAGGCTGAGCGGCATACGCGGACCTCGTGTTGCCGGTCACACAGGGACTCCTGGTAGATTGAGTCCCTGCGGCGTTCAGTGCAGCCTGCTCAGTGTCCTTTCCCCCTGCAGCACAACACAACTGCTCCACTGGCGGCACCTCCCCAGAGTCGAGGGCACGAAGCGGCACCCGCACAGCGGGTGCGGCAAGGCGTATATGATTTTCCTCCTCAATCGTCCAGTTACATCAAGCCTCCTCCTCGGTCGTTAGAAAGGTCGGTTCCCGTAGAAAGGAGAATGCAAGGGGATTAAATGAGCGCAAGGTCCTGTGGGCGGGGCTGAGCGGCGAACGAGGACCAGGTTTTGCCAGTCACGCAGGGACTCCTGGTAGATTGAGTCCCTGCAGTGTTCAGCACAGTCTGCTCAGTGTCCTTTCCCCCTGCAGCACAACACAACTGCTCCACTGGCAGCACCTCCCCAGAGTCAAGGGCACGAAGCGGCACCCACGCAGCAGGTGCGGCAAGGTGTGGATGATTTTCCTCCTCAGTTGTCCAGCAACAGCAACAGCTCCTCCTCGGTCGTTAGAAAGGTCGGTTCCCCTTTTTAGAAAAGGCGGTTCCCCAACATATGTAATATGTGCTCTGCTTGATTCCCCCCGCCGTTACTTCTATCCCCTTCCTCCATCTGATATTCTGTCCTGCTTCAATGTAATGCTTCTGTGTATTTTTTCAATAAAGAATTACAACACAAAAGAAAGATGTATTAAACATGTAACTTCCCCAATAATGCACTGTGCTTAAAAAATACACACACACTGCCGCAATGAGATGGATTTTTCTTAATAGGTGCTGGCGTTTGGAAGTAAGTGCTGGTGCTGAGCATCAGAAAACACCAGCACAAATTAAGCACTGAATACCACCACTGAATTTCAGCAAAGCATTACATATTCACATTCTAGTCAAAAAGAAAGGGTGATTATTTTTTGGCTGCTCAATTAAATTAGATTGCAGCCACAGGCCAAAATCAACTTTTTCTAGGACCACCTGAGGTAACTGTGTGCAGATAGGGTAAGATAGAAATAATTTCTACACACTTGTGTACATGTGGTAGCATACTGGCTCACTTTAAGCAACTATGTGGCAGCTGGCTATTTTATTAGGTGGGGGATGGCAGGAATCAATAGAATTTTACAAGACCTTTACAGTGGAGTGAGGATCAATTAGTGAGATTCTCGTCAGTGCCCGAATACCAGTGGTCCCAAATCAAACAATCCAGGGTTAAGCAGGTCACAATCCACCTTTTCAGAGACTGAGCACATAGCCTAGCCATAAGTCATCCAGCTGTCTGCGCACATCCAAATGTCACGCAGCACACAGCTGACAGACATGTGGAATGAAGTATATCTTCTAGTGTGCTTGGTCAGTAAATTTTTCTTGATTTGTCTGATACAATTGTCACCTATTTTTTGGCTCCCTCCAGAGGGTGATCTAAAATCAATTTTCACTTCATATAAATAAATATTATTATTTCAAATTATTTATTTTATGACAATCCATGTAGTTAAAATTGTTAGAATGTCTCCCTACCTGATTTTATTTTCAGTTTTGTATTAAACCTTTCAATACTTTCCTTGAATTATCGGCATCTTTTCCAAAGGCTAATCCCCGTATAAAAGCTTTAAGTGAGTCCCAGACCACATGCGGAGGTGCTGAGCCATGATTTCACTCAAGAAACTCTTTGATCTTGGTTTTAATAAAGAGCACCCAGTTCTCATCTAATAAGTATTGCCGATTTAACATCCATCTTTCAGAAATTGTTATATATTTACCTAGCTCTAACTCAAGAATGACCATTGCGTGATCTGAAAATCCATTCTGAAGGATTCTTTGCTGGCTAAAGGCCAGATTCCTAGAAATAAGAAAAAAAGTAAATGAGTAAAAAGGTGCGAAATCTACCTGAAAAGCAGGTATAGGCAATCTTAGTTGGAAATACTGCCCTCCATGGTTCAAATGTGTCCAAAGTTAGGCTATAATTTTGCAGAACTTTCAGAGTTTTGGCTTTTAGCTGTCTTTTAGATATAGCTGAGGAGTCAATTTTAGGATTCATTAGAAAATTGAAGTCCGCCCCTAAGATCAGTTCATCAGGTACTTGAATTAAAGATTGAAAGAATTCTTCATATGGCTAGGATTATCCTCTACTGGGACATATATGCTAGTGAAAGTTAAGAGTGTGTTTCCTAATTTAAAGTTGGCCCAGCACCATCTTCCGCTCTGATCATTTACAAAATTGACTACCTCGGCCTGGAATTTTTTGCTAAGTAAAAGCGCATACCCCGATGGGATGCTGAAGAGGAAGAGACACCTCTTTAAGCTGCCCAGGACCTAAACATTGGGCAATCTGCTAGTTTCCCACCTGGTATATGAGTCTCTTGTAAGAGAATGGCCACTGAGTTTTCTGTCGTAATACATGCCTCAATTGCCCACATTTTCTTCTTATTGTTGAGGCCATTAGCATTAAAAGAGACCACTTTTAAATGTTCCCTTTTATCCATTTGCAGAAAGCAAGATGGAATCGAACAGCCTAATAGCATGGAAATGTGATTAAAAACCCCAACATCACTCGCTGGCCTCATCCGAAATATTGACACAACAGGATGTGCTGAATGGACCCTATGCACAATAGATGTTACCGCTCTATACACATCCATTCCGCATAAACAGGGAATAGAAGCCATGGAGTGGGCTTTGCTTAGGATGGACAAACCAAACGAAGAAAAAATTTTGATATTGCAATTACTGGAATTCTGCCTTATAAACAGCTACTTCACCTGGCAAGACAAGTACTATACCCAATTAACTGGCACAGCTATGGGTTTCCCAGGAGCCTGTATATACGCAAACATCTACATGGCTAAATTTGAGCTAGATTATATTCTAGAAGATCCATCATGGCAACAAGGACTTATCTACTATAAGCGTTTCATCGATGACATCTTCATTATATGGAAGCATTCGGCAACCGATTTACTTAATGTCATCAAAAGCCTAAATCTAGCTGATCCAAGAATCCAATTTACACACAAAGTCAGTACTACAGCACTACCATTTCTGGATGTATCAGTTGAAATCAAGGATGGCTCCATAAGCACCAAATTGTACAAAAAACCTACAGATAAGAACACTGCATTATTACACAGTAGTTTCCATCCAGCAAATCTGATCAACAATCTACCTATATCCCAATTCATGAGGATTAAACGGATATCGTCCGATAAGGAACAATGCGAAATAAGCCTCAATGAGCAAAAACAAAGATATCTGGATAGAGGTTATCCCAAGAAATTGTTGGACGCACAATTAGAAAAAATCAAGACTATCTCAAGAACTGACCTTCTAACAAAAACATGCAAAACCCCCAGCACCAGAATGGTGTTTGTGTCTAAGTACTCAACAGCATCTAGAGACATTAAGAGGACAATATTGAAAAGATGGGAAATTCTTTTAGCTGAAAAGGATTTTGAAACTTTATTCAAGGAGCGTCCACTGTTCGCATATAAGAGAACCCAGAACCTCAAAGAATTGCTCAGCAAATCAATGCCGTCACATCAAGAACAACTTCACAAAGGCACAATGAAGTGCTATAACTGCAAAAATTGCAACAATGCAATAGTTGGCAACACACTATTACACCCACGGACTGGCGAAAAAATAGCATTAAGACACACCACAAATTGTGATTCAGAACATGTTGTGTATTCAATCAAATGCCCATGTGGCCTCTTGTATATTGGCAAAACAGACAGAAAACTGAAAATCAGACTTTCAGAACATAAAAGTCGCATACGCAACAAAAATTTAACATCTCCTCTGGCGCACCATTGGATAGAGCAGAACCACAGCATTGCTCAAATACGTTTTCAAGTGATAGAGTTAGTTCCCCAAAGACTTGGAATGGACAATGCCAAAATATTGATCCAAAGAGAAACATATTGGATTCGAAAATTGCAAACGCTGACCCCTTTTGGACTAAATGACAAATTAGAAATGGCATGCTTTTTGTAAAACTTTCACTACATTACACACATTAATACACACCCAATAAGGTTCATGAACCTAAAAGTCTTCAGGAAATGGCATTGAGACTGTTGTCGTAGATTGGTTGTAGATTGTATATAGGCAGGGTTAACTTCAATGTAATACTGAGCTTAGGCATTCATGCTGATGTTTTTTTAATTTTTGTTTCTTTTGATGTTCTATGTTAAAACTCTAACAGTTAAAATCATAACTCAAAATGATTAGCATTAAAGGTGTTTATTCAAAAAATTTAAAAAAAACTTAAAAAAACCCCAAGTGAATGGTCCGCAAATATGTTTAGAAGTAATATCCGATTCAATCGTCCGAAAATACCTTGAGTGAAGTGAATTAAGATACGTGAGAGACCTAACTAGTCGATAAAGTTTCCACATTCAAAAGTCTTTCCATAGACATAAATAAAGGACACCAAGCAGAATTCGCAATATTTTCATAACTCCGCTATCTCAGACTAATGTACGCGACAGTATAACATTTTGTCTAGTACGTTAAATTTACGAATGTAAATATACATTATTGCAGAGACATTTCGACATTTAACTCGCCTATTATTAAAAAAACGCGAGTCCACAAAAATAATGATTTCAACGACACACGTAAAATGGATTAGCCATTAAGCAGTTCTCTTTTCATAAATTTCCTGTAACGAGCACCAAAAATGGAAAATAGATCTTTCCTCCGACAAAACGGAAGTCAAAATAAAAGTAGGACTTCCAAGCGAACACACACACGGCATTCGTGCGGTGACAGCTACGGCGAGAACTTCTTTTTGAGCAACACGCTCACTGAAAGCAGGTAAATATGTACCACGGGTTGATTCTTAAACAACGTTCCGTTGCCTGTTAACCTCGTAACATCTTTGAATAATGGGCGCACCCTTCTCGTTTCTTGTAGTGTAGAAAGCGGACACCTCGGCGAGACCGACTTTTAACCCACCAGGCTCGCAGGTAAATGAGAGTTTGTTATTATCTCGATAAAGACAGGATATTCACTAAAAATAGTTTTCTCACTCAAAAAAACGTATTGTTTTACTACAGGTCCCCGCTTTATCGTTATAATTCGTCTAAAACACAGGTGAGCTTAATTAACTGTTGTTTCTTCGTCGGATGAATTTTTCACCTGTGAACCAATTTAGACGCTTTTTTCGGTTTTGTGTCTTTCAGATATAATTCACTTACCACCACAGGTAAAAATAATAACATTAAAAAGATCCCTTTCCCCTATGCCTTAAAAATATGCAGTCATGTTTGACGCTTGGTGATTTTTTCTTGCACAGATCGTGGAAACAGAGTTTAACTAAACCCATAAAATATGAGTTTTTGTTCATAAAAAATAGGTAAGATGACAAATCATGTTGTTATCTAAATTTAGCCGTTAAATCGAATTAATTAGGTAACTTACTCTTTGTTTTTGTTTTCCTTTTAGACCCCTGACGAAGGGGCTTTTTTACGCCCCGAAATGCATTGGGTTTTGTTATTTTATGTTGATTTGATGACACATTGTCGTAATACATTTATAAATTGTATGATGATAATTTGATGAAAAGTATTATTGCATATCACATGTATGTGATGGAAATGTTTGATTTATAACTTTTGAACAAAATAAATTCGAATGGTTTAAAGGAAAAGCATTCTGATTGTAGTGCAGGTCAGAGTCCTAGTGCTTTATACACTAGGCCATATACATTGTTTACTAGTGAGCAGGCACTAATCTGACAGAGCACACCTACCGAACGAATATCTTAAAAACTAGATACACTTGAGTGCAATACCCTTCTTCATTTCATACTCATCCGAGGTGTAGCCAAATTTAACACTACGAATGATACATGGATGCCTCTGGATTTAAAAAATGTATTTAGTTTTTCCTCCATGCTCCCTTTTCCACCCTGTGACCCCACCCACCCCCATAGCCCCCATGAGCAGGCCACCGCCCCTGCTCTCATGCCTGACAGGCTATCCCCCTCCCTTAACTGACACTATAACTTGGTGCCAAGTGCTCCTGGACTACCTACTCCCCCCGTCAAAAATAAAAAAAATAAAACAAGAGCAAAGAAAGCAAAAAGAAAAAGAGAAAGACTAGAAGGCCATAGATGACCAACTGCTGGAAAGGATGTACTAGAAGAAGGACAAGCACCAGTATAAGAAACCAAAACAAGTGATGGAAAATATTTTTGGAAACATTCGTAAGCTCATAAAATTACCACTATGACACTATGACCTTGTATTAACATTCTGGAGTCTATAGGCCATTTGGCCATTAGGATTTATCCATCAAAATTTGTTGCAGTAATTCCTGTGCTTCCAGGACATTACAAAAGACATGAAATCTGCCTTTGACTAGCACTTTTAACTTGCTCTGTTGAGCAATCATTGCTTGAGCTCCCTGCTCTTTAAACAGATGTAGCATTTTTACAAACTCTTTCCGCCTTTTAGCTGCGAAGGCTGACATGTCCGGGAAGATGCTTCAAAGTGGAACTTCTGTCGAGTTAAACAGTCGCTGTTTTATGGCCTTAGTTAAGATTTGTTCTTTAACCCTGCAATCACCAAAATTAAGCAAGATAGTCAGTGGAAATGTAGCGTTTGGAGGAAGATGTGCTGGCACCCGATGGGCTCGCATAAGAGTCAGGTCACTAATAAACACCGGGAGGAAATTTTTTTTAATAAACAAATCGACCCATTGTAGAGTCTGCTGGCCCTCAAGGCCCTCCGGAATTCCAAGAATGCAGAAATTGGAACGTCTAGAATGGTTTTCCAATTTCTCCAGTTTATACTCCAGTGCTGTTCTCTCGATCTGGAAGGCGGAAACTTTATTATTCATAGTGAGACTTGATCCTTCTATTGTGAAATCCTAGTCTCTGCCTCAAGAAGACGTGCCGGAACCTGAGCCATATATTCATCAATTTTAGTTACACAGGCGTGTATTGCAGCAATTTCAGCAGATTGGGAGGTTTTCCAGTCTCAAATCTCCTCCAGAATCGAGTTGAGGACACTCTTCATCCTTTTGCGTGGAGGAGGTTCTATTGTCTTGGAAGAGTTGTCCTGAGTCAGTTCTGCCCTGACTTAAGACTGCAATACCTGTGAGTCAGAGGCTATAGACTCTCCTGGGATGTTGAGGACGTCTTCCATAGGAGTAAAAATCCAGATGAGCTCCCCCCATGAGGAAGGCAAAAGCAAAGAAGCAGAAGGGGAAGGGTCACTTCCCTCCATAGGATCCCTAACACTCCCATCTTTACTCAAATGCAAAGGGTTATCCATTGAAGGAGGCCCATTCCCTGCTGCCTCCTGCAGCTGTGATGACAAACCGGGCTTGGCTTTAAAAAATAAAGGATACTTTTTAAGATCCTTAGTTTCCCCAGCTGAATCGACCAGTGTCACTGCCTTTAGCTTGGTAAGATCTGGAATAGTAGAGGTGCCTGCCCTAGGAGAAGCTATAGAGAAAGGGCTAGTACTGATGCTTGAGTCGAGGTCCACTGAAACACCTACCCAGTGATCTTGTTTGACAGCCTCAGAACTTGCCATCTCTGCGGTTTCAGGATTCAAATCCAGGCCTTTCCTAAGTGCTGCAGCGTGATTTGCTCGAGCAGTGGCCTGGCCGACTCGTTTTTGCACCATTTGACCCAATCTCAGAGATTCAACGTGGGCTGTTACAGTACCTCTAGCGCCTTTAGTAAGATTTCACATTTTGCAGTTATCACGCAAATCCAACAACAAGACAACCAACTTTAATGTCTGGGACCCCCCAGAGACCGCCAACCAAGTGGCATACACTGGCGGGTAAGGAAAATACATGCACCTACCCTCTCTTGGGGAGAAACCTGGTGATCGAAATAGAAAAAAAAGGAAGTGAAAAGCTGTAACTTCGAGGAAAACGGTTCTCTGCACCTCAACGCACCGCAGGGAGTTTCCAGGCCGGTGGAGCATAAAGATTAACATGAGAAAATGGCCGATATCCATCTCAGGGAAATATGGAGCCAAACTGAAGTCAGGATATTAATAGCCCATTATAGCTCTGCAGGAGGAACGGGCACCTCGAAGTTCACAAAACAGGGCTACTCAGACAAGCAGAAGATCACACCAGTACTCACGCTGCCCTGCTCGACTCTTGTGGAGTTATGGTTCCCCATCTCAAGTTTCACGGTCTAAACACTGGCATATTCGCGGAGCTAAGCAGCTCGGCGCCTCAGCGGCACAGCTGCATTCCACGTCGGAAGATGAAGAAGAGGTGTGGTTACGGCGTACTCAGCCGGTAGCCTGCATCATAAAGGAATAGAAACGCATTCTAGAGCAGAAAGTGCACAGGTCCCTTGACACATTTCTTATTAGCCCCTCTGCTTTTAATCAAAGCATTTCGATCAGGCTAAACAGGATCTTAGTGAAAAACATTATTTTAAAAGTACATCCTTTTATCAGCACCACGGGCAAAAGGTCTACAAAGAGAGCACTTATACTGGGTGGTTTCTGGTGTGGCAGGCCAGGGGGCAGCCTGTAAATAATCAGATAACTGCTTTGAAGTGGCCCCGCTTCCCGATCTGACAACCTGGGAGTCATAGGAGAGAAAATATTACAACATTATAGGAATATATACGGCCGACAACAGAACATTGATGTGACATCCTTGAGAGATTTTCTCCAGAGACATGAATTGCCCGTACTTTCAGATGTTGAAAGCACTATTTCAGATTACTTTTTGTTGTTGGCCAACTCAATCTTAGAGGTTGAGGTGATACCATTGCCATTTAGAAATGGGAACATAGTCAGTTTTTTTTTAAAAAGGCAAGGATAGTACAGATCCTAATTCTTATTGTCCAATCACGCTCTTAAATTCTGACTATAAATTATTTACTAAACTTTTAGCCAATCGTTTTAATCGAATTGCCTCGCATCTGATCCATTCTGATCAAAAAGGTTTTATTGCTGGGAGGCAGCTTGGTACTAATGCACACTCTTTAGCGGAAGCACTTGACTACTTTGAGACTCTGAAGATACCACCCCTGGTCCTCTTATTGGACGCCACAAAGGCATTTGACCTCGTTGTCTGGGAGACCTTATTTTTCATTTTGGCAAATTTTGGCATTCCTCCCAAAAATACGGGGTTAGTTCAGAAATTATATTTGAATACAGAAGCCAACATTATTTTTAATGCCACAGATGTAGGCCAACTAAAGGTTAAACAGGGGATTAGATAAAGGCTGTCCATTGTCCCCGGTGCTATTCACCTTTTTTATCAAGCCATTGGCGATAGCCATCAGGAACAGTATGAATGTCTGCCCTCCACTCACAACTATGGCAAAGATGAAAATATACACCGACAACCTCATGCTCGTTATTAAGTCTGAGAAGGAGGTTCAAGCAGAAGCTTTTGAGATCTTTGAGCAATTTTAGTCACTTGGCAGATACAAAATAAATAAAAGAAAAACAGAAATTAGACAGTGTGGTGGTGCAGCTACGGATTTACATCTTGCTAATCTTCCTTGTCTAAATACCAAACCAAAAAGATATCTGGGTGTTTACTTTACGGCGCGAATTTCTGAACTATATGATTTAAATTTTGCCCCAATTCTGCGAAAAGTCCAGCATTTATTCCTCCGATATAATTCTCTTCCATTAACCATTTTGGGCAGGGTTGCATTGAATAAAATGTCTGTTCTTCCGCTGTTTAATTTTCTTTTTTTGTGATCCCCTGTGTTTTAATGACCTTTTTTTTTGCTAAATTAGAGTCTATGTTCACATCCTTTCTGTGGGGTAAGAACGTCCCCGTAATTGCACTTAGCACTTTATATGAGGAGCTGGAAAATCGTGGATTATCTATCCCAAATTTTAGGTACTCTTTTTTTGCATACTTTGCACAATATATGTCCAAATTTAAACCAGAATTACAATCAGGCCTTTTTATTAATTATTTTATGAACTTAACCCGCAAAGAGAATCAAATCCACTGCCCATTAACAATTGTTAAATCTCCTAAATTAGTACGATATAAGTGTATACAGTGGTTTTTCCATGAACGCCAGACCTTTTATAGAAGATATTCTATCCCTGCAATGAATTCCTCAACTCTGTTATCCTGTCCTATCTTACTATCTGGGATCGGGATCCATCCATAATCACACAAAAATGGGCCAAGGCTGGCTTTGGGAAAATCTCAGATTTTTTTTAAGGAATGATGAATGGCTGAATATAGCTGAAATGTCTAATTTAATTCCAAATGACTTCCTTCTCCTCGGATCATATAACCTTTTGAGTAAATTCCTGAGTAAACTTGATATGGTCAAGATCCTCGGACATAAATGCTTAGTATCTGATCTATTGGAAGACATTACATTTAAGAAACCTTGGGAATGGAAAATGCTTTTAGCCTCTATCAATGCTGTCGATCTAGTGGGAAAGGCCATAACAAAATGGGGAAAACATGAGGAGTTGGAAATTACAACAAGTATATGGTCAGCAGTTATTAATCTCAAATTTAGTACGTTAAGGTGGGCGAATTGGCGAAGGATGTTATTTTTAGTAAATGGCTACTTTATAGAACTCCACTTTTTCTATCCACGGTTTACCCCATTCAATCAGGGCAGTGCTTCCTTTGCCTTAACAATCCTTCAGCCAATTGGATACACATCATACTACAATGCCCCTGGATCCATAGGTTCAGGATGAACTTTTTCACTATTTGAAAGCTCAATGCTCTATTACAACAGGTTTGAATACTCGACTGATAGTGTTTGGCTATGACCCAGACCTCCTTCTTTCAGACAAAATGATCAAAACATTACATATTGCAATGGCTGTCACCAGATCACTTTTGCTTCAGAGATGGTGATCAGATCTTATGCCATCTAAAATTGAATGGGTCCGGAAAATGAAGCAGGTCAAAAAAAGCAAATGAGCCTATGCATTGCGAATTGGTGGATTTAAGAAGTTTGAGAGGGTCTCGGCAGACTATTTTAATTAAGATCTCAAAATCTAGTTCATATCTCATGAGGTATTATTAACATTCTCGAGTATTGTAATTAGTATGTAATTTGTATTTTTATAAGATGACAATTCATATTTTCGAATGAGTATTTTAGCCATACTTGCTGAGGTCTCTATATGCTTAAGGTTTCTAAGGTTTAATCAATTGTCTAGTGTGTGGATGTGGTGGATGTGGTTTCTAGATATTATACGTTTAATTAATTATCTTTTCAAATACTGGCTGAAAATGTTTATATTGTTCATTCTTTATTGACTTGAGGATTTATTGTTTTCTGGCAAATCGGTGATATTTCACAATTCTGTATTATTGGACATATTTGATGAATTTCATGGATGTATATATGGATAAAAACCTCCTTGTTAAAATGATTTCAATAAAAACAAAAACAACAAAAAAAACTTTCAATACCTTGTAATGCTGTATTAAAGCCCCTCAATATGCTGTCAGCCATTTTTATCTCAGCATCTCAGTCAGTTGTTCTTTTCGATTTCATATGTACATATACTTCTCCATAAATAACGGGGCAGTCTCACACAATGGGCCTTATTTATGAAGGCCTTGCATCAGTTTTGCGCCGCCGGTGCGTCACTTTTTGTGACGCACCACCGGAGTAAAAAATGCGCCTTGTTGTGCCATATTTAAAAAGTGACGCATCTAGGTAGATGCGTCACTTTTTAAACCCCTGCTCCACATTATACCTGCATCAGGTATAATGTATGCAGAGGGGGCGTTCCCTCGCAAAAAGCCTCGTAATAGTGACGCAGTGAAATCTATGAGATTTCACTGCGTCACTTTTAGGACGCTGTTGCGTCAAAATCTTGCGCCTGCCTCACAGCAGGCGTAAGACTGACGCAAGCCCTTTCACATGGGGCTTTCCCCATGTGAAAGGACGCATTGCTGGAGTTGCGTCACTTTTGTGACACACTCCAGCAATGCGTCACTTTTGCGCTTACAGATACGTCAGAAATACTGACGTATCTGTAACTCCTTGCGACATGATGCGTCATAAATTAAAAATGACGCATCAGGAATGTCGCAAGGAGTGCGCAGTGAAAAGTGACGCATCGCTCTTTTCATGCAGCGATGCGTCACTTTTCATAAATGAGGCCCAATATATTTAGATATGCAGTCCCCACACATCAATTGAAAATCCATATATGCCTTTGTGTATGCCGTCTGGGAACCTGTCGAAGTTCATATATTGTGTGTGCTCTCCCTGTTGAGAAGCGAAAACGATTTTTTTGACCTCATTTGAGCAGCCAGTCAGTCATGTTGAAATAAGTACTTCACCCATCAATTTATTCCATACATTGTGCAGAAATAAACAATCATTGATAAAGCTGCTAGGTATGGCTCGGCAAATATGTGATGCACAAATGAGTCAATAGGTGGCTGAAAGGCTGCAGTCATCCTTGCACGGAGTCACTGAATATGCAGGCAGTATGTCGCTCATATTTGGATTTTGCAGCCATTTAGCCATCCATTGACTCATTCTTGCATTTACCTCCTTGCCCACCCAAATTAAAACAGACACAAATTCCCAAACCAAAGAAAAGGCATTTTAAAATACTCCGCTGAGAAACGGAATCCTGTGAAAGTAAGTGCTATGGAGAAAACAATTGAAAAGGGGGGGCTCTTGGCCCCCCCGCCCGCATGGCGGCGCGGCGATCGCCTCCTCCCTTCGTGCCTCTCGGTGGTGGGGCGTGCCCTCCTGGGCGCGCCCCACCACCGATTGGTTGGTGCCCTCCATGACCCGGATACCATGGTAGGATATCCGGGTCAGGGGCGGGCGTGCCGAGGAGGGGCTGGGTGGGGGGCGTAGCCACCCCCACTCAGTCCCTTGTGGATAAAGAGGCGGGGAGCGCCCGGGAAACCCTCTTGTTCCCTGGACGCTCCTCCACAGCGTGTTGTGCCCCGCGCTCGGGGCCTCTTGTTTCCCCACCCACCATCCCTGGAACTAAACGGTTGATGTTGTCTCAGTCTAGTTTAAGCATAATATGTTAAGGGCTTGTTGCCATCCTTGCGAGGCATAAGTGATCTGTGTCTTGTTTATATTATAAGTGATCTGTGTCTGGTTTGTATATTATGCTGATGATGCTTTCTTTAGGAATTTTTCCCCCTTTTAGTGAACTGTGATGAAACATGTTATGATATTGCAATTGTGCTTAGGACCTTTTTTCCCTTTGTAGCTTTAAATTGATGTTTTGATATTTTAGCTAGAGTAGTTGTCATTAGAATTTTTTCTCCTAGGTCGTCGTATTTATTAGGTTTGGGGCATGCGGTAAGGTCATGACCGGTGAGCAGCTATTTTAAGGTCTGAGGGGGCGGGCATCATCCTATGGATGTTCCCGCCCAGGGGGAGGGGCCATAGGCCACTCCGAGAACTTCAGGGGCAAGGTAACTGATGCTTCAAAGGGGCGCGGGTTGGAGTAATCACGCTTTCCTTAGGCTGGTAGCCACCCCGCGCGCGCATACTTATGACGTCACCTGATGGCGCAGAGTAAGGGCCCTCCTTTAGTGGGTAAATGGAGTTCACGGCGTAGACCGGGTAATTACCAGGCCCGGCTGCGCATGCGCACATCTCTAGGTGAGGCGCAGCTAGTAGGACCTGACACCGGTTAGCGACCTTGCCATATGGCCAGAAATGCAGTATACAAAAATCAAGATGAGGATGCTAGATTCGGTTAGGAAACAATCTGTATTAGAGTTTCTGTTAAGGTTAGTCTCTCAAACTTGTTGACAATATTGTATCTAATGTCCTGCTGATTTTTGTATAAATTGTTGACCATGCAATTAAAAACCCTTTTTTAATTTCATATCTTAATAAATACGGCCGGGGGGTCTTGCGACCTCCCGCCTTCCAAAGATAACCAGGTCTCATGTTCATGTATCAGGGGTTGGTGTGGTCAGATGGGGAGGGGGCGGCAGCCAGTCGCTGACCATGTCATATGTGCAGTAAGGATTTTGCGGGGGGGGGTCTCACTACCAACTAGTCAAATCACTATTTATGAATGTATGAAGGCGATTTGAGTAGGGATATGCATTCCTTAACTCGAGATGTCACGCTCATGGGAGACATAAACAAAATAATATACAAAAGATTACGTTCAGAGTGAACGAAAAAGTGTACTTTCGACATATGCATGTAAATACGAAGATGAGTTTTTAGACATATTGCCTGCATAGTTCTACATTAAAGAGAAACATTCTGTTTCATCCCCTATAATATTCAACGAATAATGTACACGGTTTTCAAACTCTTGCTTTCTTGCTAGTTATCCATCAACGTGCCTATATAGAAAGAAGGATAATGTGTCGATCTTATGTGGGAAAAAAATCAACGCTTTAATACTGTGAGAAAAAGAGAATAAGACATTTCAGAAGAGATGCCTAAGAACATGCATCAACAATTGTCCTTTCTGTGCAAACCCAGACAAGTCACTCCTGAGCCAGCGTGCACAATTCGTTCGATGCTGTGAGAAGGAATGGGGGCAGGAAAGAAAGTTAACATTTGTGAATTCCCTGTTTTTGGAGTTGGAAGAATAAAGCCCTCTTTAGAAGTGGCCCAATAAATTCCAGTACGTGGAGTACCTCTTGTTACCGCACGCATCGGAACTGTAAATTACGCAGATTTTATTGGACCCTTTAAATACAAAGTGTGATAAAAACCACAATCCCTGACAAATTTCGGGCGGTCAGACCGGAGGGGATTTTATTGGGGGGGAAATGAACGGTAATTACCAGAAGGTGCAAACTTTGGTGCTGTAAGGACCAAAATCTGCATATTAGTCCCCTACAAATCGGAGCATCAACTTTTTCAAATTCAATACATTATTGTTTAAGTTACTAACAACTATAACAATATTACAGTGGAACAGCGAGAGCAACGTTTGTGAAGTAAGACTTCCGAGCCCTTCATTGCCACTGGAGCACGATGTAATCGTGCCTGAATCAGGTATTGATATTACATTGCAAACAATCTTTTAATCCAAGGTAAAGCAGCATAATGCCATACATAACGTGCTGTAGTACCATTAGAATCTAACCAATAGTAATTCAATTAACAATAGAAGTAGTCTCATTAGTTTAATCTATTTTAGAACCACCATAATACCATAAATAAATGCATTCTGAGAAACATCATAATGCTATAAAATAAGTGTCATAGTACTATTAATTCATAAAAATATAAGTTAAATTTAGCAATCATAGAATCATCAAAATCGGATCTTTCGTACTGAGATTTCAAACTCCCAGGGTGTTATATAGTTCTATAGTGTTTTTAAGCTATGCATATGTTGTTGAATGATAGTCATGCTGAATGCCACGATCTCTTTGGATGATCTGAGGTCTTTGCTATGAGAGGAATGGGGGGGGGGGTCTTCTTCCTGAGCCTGCCATAAGGCATTATTTAGTAAACTGGCTCGATGTGAGCTGATTGTGTACCCTGTTTTTATTGTTGAGTATCTGCGCCCTAGAATTTGTTGCGTAAGACTAAATTCCAAGCAAACTTTGGCAAGGGAAAGATTATGTGGAAGGCCAAATTCTCTTTTGATTGTGTAACTTTGTAGTATATTCAAAAGTGATGCTTCTTAGCATGCAACACCACGCTTGCATATGCCACTGTTCGCAGAAGTTTTGCCGCTATGCCTGCCGATTGTGACTTGGAGAAGGCCCGTCCAGCTTCTTTGCCAGTGAACAGAACATTTAAATCGGGCCGTTACCTTTTTTAACAACATACTGTTTGTGCCTTTGGAAGTTCAATCTGTTGTCTATGTACAGACCCAATTATTTTTAACTGCTGACCGCCTCTGGATTTCTTCACCGAGCCTAATTTATAAGATGTGGACCAGCTCAATTCCTGGTGGACATTGTTTACGGTGTGTTAATTTTAAATTAGTTAATCTTGTCATAGTTTGCTCGCTGATTGAGTGCTCTTTGAATTCCCACTCCTGTTTGGTTGAGTAAGACTATGTTGTCTGCATAGGAAAGATGTGTCACACACAAAGTGTCCAGATGGGGAGGTTGGGAATTTACCTGATCATGTCATGGGGAAGAGATCTGCCATGAACAGATTGAACAGGTGTGGGGCTAAAACACGGCCTTGTTTAAGGCCTACTTCGGTGTGATTCTCCTTGATAGCCTTGTGCTATCAGCTAGTTTGACTTGAATCCAGATTTGCATGTATAGCTGCACTATGGCTTAAAGGATTCTATCTGGGAGACGCCACATCCTTAATTTTGCCCACAACAAGCTCCAATCTACTGACTAAAAGTTGCTTTAAAGTCCTTGAAGCATCGATGTTACTTTTTCCCTAAATGCATTCCCTTGTCTGCTAATAATGTAATTGCTAAGGTATTTGTGGTTGTTCAAAATCCTCTGCGTAACCCTGTCTGGTTTAGAGGGATTAGATTATTGTTCTTCAACCATTCAATTAGCTCACCTAGGATCAGCCATGCGTAATATTTAGCTTTAAAGTCTATCAATGCTATTTGCCCATAGTTAGCCGGGTCAGACCGGTCTCCACCCTTAAGGACTGTTTTTTTCAATTGATTTTCTCCAGCTCCAGGAAATTGGGTCCATTAATCTCAGATCCTTGTATAGTGCAGACAGAGCGATTGCCCAGTATTTATGGTTAAGTTTGAAAATAGACTGTCGAGTGCCCTTTGGCCCTAGAGCTCCATCCCTTCGCCATGTCTTTATTACTTTTGCAACCTTCTCGGTTGGGTAATACTCCGTAGCTTGCGAAGTGGACAATGCAGAGTAATGCATGAGTTACTCATATTGTAGTTGTAGCTATTTTCCTACTTTGGATAACCTGGGGGTGTACCTTTGGTGAATGATTTGCTTAAATGAACAACCCTGGCATCCTCTGATACACTAGAATTGTTTATTACTCATGAAACTCTTGTGATGCAATTCACTGTTTCCCAGAAGGCTCTAGTATTTGATTGTTTGGCATTAAAAAGAAGTTTTGTCCAAAATCCATCTTTATACATTTTCTGGTCCTCCCAGATTTGTTCTTTATATTGCTTCCTGAGATTTTTTGTTTTCTTCCATGTATGTTCGGGAGCGTTGGTGTTTCTTAGGCTCCTAACTATCCTTCCTAGTTCCCTTTTTAAAACAAAAGTTGTGTTTGTGAGGTCATCGGACCACTTATTTAGTTGCCTTCTTGTGCATTTTACTATGGGTGCTTGTGCTAGATAGAAAACCCGGCCTCCAGGCCTTTGTTAGGCTGCAGTTAGTGTTATTAAACTCCAATATTTTTTAACCAGACTCGCTAGTTCGGAAAGTGTATTGGACATCCATTGTAAGCATTTCAGGTTAGTTTTTTTTAATCTCCCTACTTCAACTCTTGCAGGGATTCTGCACTTACACAGCACTATGCACAGGAAAACAGGACCTCAGTGTATAGGGGTGTACCAACCTACACATTAGTGCCCAAAATCGAAAAACTGACTAGCTATATTGTCTCATTCATTCTCCTCCAAACGTGACTTTAGATTTGGGGGTCGCTAGTTGGCAGAGGTAGGTACCTTTGTCCAAGTAGGGACCCTTGCGTCTAGTCAGGGTAAGGGGGTACACTCCTAAAATAACCCCTGCTCACCCCTTGGTAGCTTGGCACAAGCAGGCAGGCTTATCTCAGAGGCAGTATGTAAAGCATTTCTGAACACATACAGTAACCCAGTGACAACACTACAGATGGACACCACACAAGTTGTAGTATAAAAATAAGTATTTTTATACAGACTTAACACAAGACCTCAAAAAACAAAAATCCACAATACTGTACTTCAAAAATTGTAGAAATAATTTAGTTCTCTTTAGATGTAAATGCAACACTTTAGGTTCAATGTACCTTTGGATGCGTAACGCTATACAACGAAAGTGTTGCAGGGAAGGTGATGCGTCGGTTCCTTACACGTAAGAACGGTGATGTTTCGGGTCCCTACTGCTGCGTTGGGGATGTGTCGGTTCTTCTCTGCGTGGGGAGGTGATGCGTCGGTTTCCTACTGCACTTCCTTGGTGATGCGACCAGCAGCGCCGTGATGCGATAAAGATACGGAGCAATGGAACAAAATGGCGTCTTCTTCTTGATGCGACAATGATGCGCGCGTGCCTGACGGCCGTGTGGCGACTCAACGATTCTTCTGAGCCATGACAGGCCCTTTGACACACTTCTCCGGTGATGCGATGGCGTCTTCTGCCACTGCGACACTCTTCTCCGGTGATGCGAGCCGCTTCTGGTGATGCGATGGTGACAGCGGCACTGGAGGCACGATTCTCTGGTGATGCAACAGCTATTCTCCCGTGAAGCGACTATAACGTCTGTGGCGGCAACATACTACTTGAGTCACGCTTCCATCTCCCAGCGGCACGCAGTCTCTCACAAGGCCCAGCTCAACAGCAGACACTTCAACTCCCTGCAAGGGAAGGCAGGGGAGCTGGTTGGTGAAGTCTTTTGTCCCTGAGACTTCAGCAGGAGGCAAGCTCTATCTCAAGCCCTTGGAGATCCTTTACAAGTTGATTTGAAAGAAGCACAAAGTCCTTGTCTCCTTTCTTTGGCAGTCAGGCAACCACTTCAGGGCAATCCCCCAAAAAGCACTCAGCTTAGGTATAGTCTCCTCAGTTTCTCTGGTTCCTCTTCTCAGCAAAGGTTCTTCTTGTTTCCCAAAAGTGATCTAAAGTTCTGGAGTCTGGGTCGCCTCTTTTATACACCAACACCCTTTGGCTCTGAAGGCAGAGAGTGTCTGTGCCTAGTACAAACCAGTTCTGTGCACTCCTGGAGCACTTTGTTGACAAGTCTCCGTCTTTCCTTTGACAGTGTGGGCCAGGGACATCAGACGCACCATAGGAGGTGGAGCCAGCATTGTGGAAGACAGGCATGGCCCTATTCAGGTAACAGGTGCAACTCCTCCCTCCTATCTACATGCAGATCTCTATATTCAGCCCTGTGCTGACTCATCCTGCCTCCTGGAATCCCACAGCCCCTGTCACTCAAACTCCAGACAAGGAATACACAACCTAGCAGAGGCAGGCTTGTATAGTTGGGCAAGAAAATACCTGCTTTCTAAAAGTGGTATTTTCAAACACAAAATGTTAAAACCAACTTCACTAAAAGATGTATTTTATCATTCTGAGTTCAAGCATACTAAACTCGAATTTCTACCTAGTTCCCCGAGTCAATTAGGATTATTAGATGTTATAATCAAACAGCCCATTCTGGCCTATGGGGAACAGGTAGCCTTGCAATAGTGAAAAAGAAAATGTCTGTCATTCACTACTAGGACATGCACACACATCAGGCATGTCCTATCGTTTACCTACAATGCACCCTACCCTTGGGCCTACCACAGGGGTAACTAATATGCAGAAAAGGGAAGGTTTAGGGACTGGCAAGTGAGTGGACTTGCCAGTCAACATGACAGTACCAGACTGCACACAGGTTCTGCAATGGCAGACCTGAGACATACTTTACAGGCTGCTTCTATGGGTGGCACAACCAGTGCTGCAAGCTCACCAGCAGCATTTGATTTACAAGCCGTGGGCACATGCAGGTCACTGTACTAGGGTCTGACAAGTAAACCAAACAAGCCAATCATGGAGTCACTAATCCATACATCAATTTAATGTAGAGAGCATATGCACTTTAGCACTGGTCAGCAGTGGTAAAGTACCCAGAGGCATAAAACAACCAACAGGTCAGAAAAAATACAGGAGGAAGGCAAAAAGTTCAGGGATGACCCTGCAAAAAGGGCCAGTCCAACAATCACCAGGCTACAAATGATTAGACCACCTAGAACACAACATTCCCGACTGTCTCAGGAATCGCGGGAGCAAGACATACTCTTTCGCTCACTCACTCGTACTTGTCCACAATAAGAATATTCAGAGTCACCGAAAAAGTTCAAAATGTTTATTTTAACTATTGTGCTCTCTAATACAGTATACGAGCCAATACCAGCAGCAAATGTATAAACTAAGCACAGTTAGCATTCTTACAATTCCATAGAGTACAAAGGGAGAAGTCAATATATAAAGACTGTGGATAAAGGAAAATGAGGCCTAACAACCCTACCCTTGACTAGAATAAGTTTATTTTATATAAAGGAAGATCTCTGGGCTTTGACAGCACACCCCATACCTTAAAGCCTGGATGTAAGGTTCACATCATAGGAGCAGTGAAGCTCATCTCCATGGAACAGCTTTCTCCAAGTGTGTTAAAACAACATGCAACCTTGTAATATCAAAGCATAAGTATTCAGTATTGTAGCTGTGTGTAGCATGTTATGTCTAGGTGCTATGTACTGACCAGAACAGAATAACCAGGGGCATTGTTTATCGACCTTGCACATCGTGTTCAGACTAAACTCCAGGAAAGGCAGAGAACGCGAAAAGCATCCTGTTTTCATGTCAAAGGCACAAACAGTCTTGCAAAAACAAAGTCACGTAGTAACGTGCTCAAAAGCAGCATCATGGCAGCAAAGCTCATGCAAATTTAGCAATGTTGATAATGTCCCTAAGGGCCATATAACACGACTGGACACTCATGTGCCTTGGAGGGTTTATGCTCAGCTTTAGGTGCTGGTATGAATGGTCACTTCAGTGTATTTCACTACATATTAACTCATGTGTACGAAGAGGTAAGAATTGTGTTGTCTTATATTGACCATGAATTTGTGTCATGCAATGTTTATCTCGGAGGCCTATCATCCTGATTTCAGCCATTTATTATTCTTAAGCCTAGATGTTCCAAGGTTGTGACTAATTTTTGCTTGTTGAGATCAGGACGCTTCGCTGAGGAAGCGGATTGTGGATGTACAGACCAGATTGCATTTTCTACTGCTAAATGCTCAGCTTCATCCAGAGTGTAAATTAGATTGGAGTAGCATAAATCCTTAGAGAGTGCTGTCAGATTTTATTGGGTGCAGTAATCATCTCACCCAACACTGAAGAAAGCTGTTGTCAGAATTACCATAGTGCTGCTTATTGTCTGTTATGTATGTCACATGGAAATGCTCCCACTGTCACAAAACACATTTGCAACCTATTTAAAGAACATGCATATTCAACCTTTTCTGAGTGGATCCAAGGTTTTGGGCTCTACAAGGTACAGCACAGCAAAGAGAGAAATACTCGAAACAGCACTCTGCCCATTAGATAGTGCCTCATGGAAAGTGGGAATGCAGAATTTGCATTTGGGTAATTTAGAAAACTGTCAGCAAAATTATGCATAGTTATGTGAAATGCAAATCTGCCATTTTGCACTATATTGTAGCACAAAATGTGTTATGCATTTCATGGTAAAAAAGAATGCACATATAAAATCAGCACAAACAGAAGCTGCTTGCATTCTGTTGTACGTGTGACTGTGGCAAAAAATCATAAGACCCCAGAAACATGGCATTAGAGCTGGAATTAAGTAAAGAACATAAGGCCTCATTTATGAGTTTTTGACGCAGGGCAGTGCAGCAAGTCACTTTATTGTGCAGCCCTACGTGAAAAGTGTGTCCTTCGCTCCCTACACTGGCTTCCGGTTAGGAAGCGCATCCTCTTCAAGGTTTTGTGCTTTGCTTTTAAAATCTTGAGAGGTACAGGCCCGGAAATCCTGTCGAGCTGTCTGTCTTTTTATGTCCCTGCCCGTAGCCTTCGCTCGCAGGGTCTGGCCCTTGCGGTGGTTCCCAGATTCAGGCTTAGCCGTATGGGAGGCCGCTCGTTTAAGGTAATGGCTGCGTCAGCATGGAACTCCTTGCCTGTTGAAATCCGCTTGCTGGAGGACCTTCTGACCTTTCGGAGGGCTATAAAAACCTTCCTGTTTTAGTTGTCCCTTAGTTTTGTTCTTAGCCTGGTGTTGTGTTACGTGCTACCTTGCCTCTGCGCCAGGACGCTCCTTGGCTGGAGTATCTGTGCGCACGATAAATAATCGTAACATAACATAACATAACATAACATAACATAACAAAAGTAAAGGGAAGGAATGCACCATATTAATGAAATGCACCACATTCCTATCCTTTATGACTGCACGCAAATTGGTGCCTAACGCCAACGCAGGAACCCTTGCACTATTGTCCAAGGGTGTCTATCTTGTTGGTATAATTGTTTTTGTGCAGGAAGATATACCTCCTGCCCAAAAACAATCAATGGAGGCATTTTCCTCTTTGTATGTGTGCTGCTCAGCAAGAAAGAGGAAATAACAAGGAGAAATAAAGTTATTTCTCCTCGTTACGCCTGCCCTATGGAGGCACACAGTGTGAAAGCTTTCCCAGGTCGGTAGAGCCTTGTAAATCTAGGAATGTGTCAAAGCCATTGGTTCAGTGTGGGAAAACCCACCACAATGCCCTTGGAATGCCTCCTTGATGCAGAGTAAAACAAGGTTGTGACTCTCCAATTGTGCAGGCCTCTTGTAAATGAGGCACCTAGTTAAAGAAACAGGGGAACACATTTCAAACATCTGTAAAATGCTGCATAAAGTAGATAAGCTATTGACTGAAGTGGGCCCCTCAAGATAAGGCAATGGCTCTGTCTGTAGCCAGACCCAGTGCTTAGTTTGTAGAAGAAAGAGTGCGGGTGACAAACTGTTCAAAGGTCCGGTGTGCTGAATGCCAAGGGAGCATAGGCTTTATTCAACCTCATACCTCTTTTATCCACAAGCAGACACTCCCAGGCCCTTTATAGCTCTCATGCATTTTCCTGCTATCTCCCTTTATGATGGTTTCTCATTTTCTCTCTTCCTCTGTCTTTCCGAATTATGTTTTTCCAGCTCTTGTTCTAGGTAAATTCCTGATGCAGAAAAATAAGTGCTGGTTGCCAAAAATAAGTACCTGTACCCCCTGGCTCAAACTAAGCACAAGCTAAACCTCAAATGTATTCAACTGTGCTCTGATAACCTACTGACTCAGGGGTGAAAACGATCTTTAAACAAGAATTGTTCTGCATCCAGAATTCTAAAAATATTTTCTAAAATGTTAAAATTATATCTAACACAGACCACAACACCCATGTGAAAAATTATATAATGTCCTCCTGCATGACTCTTAGGGCATCATTTTAAGAAACAGTGGGCTGGTCTATGATGGCGATGGGACTGCCATCATCAGGCTATCGGTGGCGGTCTCACCGCTATTGGCCCATGCAGGACCGCCCCCTGCATTACGATGGTGGGCGTGATGAGAGACCATCCGCCACACATCCGACTAGCTCAAGGTGCCTAGTCGGACAGTCTGCAATCCCTACAATGGTGGGGGTGGATGCTCAGGCACCGCTGCAGAGATTACAATGTCCCTTTCTGCTGGCTGTTTCATGGCGGTTAACCCGCCATGAAAAGGCTGGTGGAATTTGACTTTGGTGGCTACTAGCGTGCCCTTTTTCCCCTTGGCCCTCCGCCATGGGCCCTGGGGTGCTCTCCTAAACATCCCTGCACTATGTGGCAGGCACTGCTTACAAACATGCCTTGGAGCATTGAGGCTTGTGTTGCAGCCCTTTTTCGGGCCGCAGCACAAGCCTCAATGCTACGAGGCATGTTTCGGACTGCCTCCATGGTGGTCAGATTGTAATCTGTCTGGCGGGACCGCCGACTCCCTGTCGGCCAGTCACATTCCTGACAGCATGACGGTCGGACACTTGTCCGACAACCATCATAATGGGGCCCAATGTTCTTTTTTATGTGTGTCTTTCTTAAAAACAAAACAATGAGCTATTTGGAAAAATAATTCTTTATGTTGACATGCATATCATCAAAGGGAAAGGGCAAATGTGCTTATGACATGTTGCTTAGTTTCAATGCAACTCAGCACATATAAACATGTTTTGAAGCAGGTTCTGATTATCAAAAAAGAGACCAGCAAGGCTTGGCAATTAGGAACAGTTTAAGTTTAAGTTTAATTAAACAGTAATGGCCCGAAATAGCAGCCACATATCTTACAGTTGCATGCTGGCATTCAAGTTGCATTAGGTACATGGCATGCCTTATACTGTACAGTGGGTCCATTGAAGTGATGTTCACCCCCCTTTGGGCTGGAAATACTGGTACAGTGGGTCATAAATTGCATGTTGAGATGCTTGAGCCCACTCTGATAGAAGAAGCCATTAAAACCAAGTGGATGTCACATTCTGAAGTGGTCCAGGTACCCAGGTGTCTCATGGGTGTTTCCTAGGGTAATGCTTACCACTAGACGTTGTTTGGGCTTTATCTGATAAATGCAATTGACCGGCTTCTCTGACATGATGTCCTTGGGTGGAAATAAGGCCCTCTGCTGTTCATTTATTTGTGTTTGAGTGTGTGCATCTGACTCGTTTCTTCAGGTACTACATCCAGAGGCCAGATGCGATTTACTCTGGGTGTGTTTGAGGCTTGTTCCATATCTGGTGTCTCCATCACTGGTAGTGCTAGGAGTGAACTGAGGGTAGCTGTGTTACCTTGATCCAATGAATGGTTACTCTGAAACCATGACAAAGGTTCTATGGTGACTTTGGGTAGTGTAGGGCACAGTTGTTCTGTGGTGTGCTGGACTCTTTAGAGAAGGACCTTTCTATAAATTGATCCAATGGAAACACATGTTAGAAGCTGGTAATGAGAAATGTCACATAGTCTCGAAAATGGGTAGCCAACCACACTATATGTTGTGGTATACTGCTCAATTTAAGCATTGGATCTTGTATATCCCAAAACTATGTATAAGGCTCCTGAATCACAAAGTAATCTTCAACCACAATCCAACATTTGCAACTAAAATTGCCTTAATCTGTGAATGCCAGGTTTTCACAAAAGGGTGCCTAGCAAACCTAAATGCACTTATTACTGTGTAAACCTACTCCGTAAATGCATGCAATTCTTCAATACTAAATCTCAAACAAAGGGTGGGTAGATGAAGTGGTGGATCATCATGCATTTTTTTTTAGCCTCTCACAATTGTGTGCTTGTGGACGGTCACAAAGTACTATAGCACCTTTTTAACCCTGGACATGGGTGGAGATTTCCTCCAGCAAAGTCCTGGGGTAATTTCCCGAGCATGATTGAAAAGAGTAAGTAGCTCATTAACATTTTCTGAGCGCAGGGGGGGAAGGCATTTCGTTGTGGGCAAAAATCGTTCCCATTGTAGAAAAAAGTATGCAATTTCACAGTGGGTGCCAATCACCAATGTGTAGTTGTACTACCTTGACAACTGTACTGCTCAGGGAATAATGTCCCACAAAGAGTATAAATGACATTTGCCAGTAAAATACATGATCACTTGCAATTGTATTTTGTGTTTAATATAGAGTCAAAAGAAGGACATTGATGAAGAGAAAGAGAGTACAGAAGTTGATACAGATGATGAACTTGGTACCTTTGATGAAGATAACCAAGCCATAATTCCTATTGAAAATACCGGTAGAAGGAAGAGTGTAGTAAGGACTCTGAGTAGAAATTCAAGAAGGAAGTCAGCTATAAAGAAAAGGAAATCTAAGAAAAATAGAAACCCCGAGCCAGAGGTAAGCTTTTAAAAGTAAAGTACCTGTTTTCTCATCCTCTCTCCCTTTTTCCCTCCTGCCCTCTCTCCCTCCTCCTCCACTAAACTTTAACACATTCTCTCCACCATCATTGCCTTCATCTTCTCACCCTCTCCTCCTCTTCCTTGACCAAGTTTGCTCTACTTTGGCGTGACTCAGTTGCTACTTCACCTGCAACCCTTCTCTACATGCCTTATCAACCTCAATCCATCATTTCCCTATCTCTTTATTACTATCCTGCTCCCTGTCTTTTTTCCTTCATTTTTCTTCCTCTTGATCCCTTTCCTGCCCTCCTATCCCACATGCCTTCAACCCACAATTTCTTCCTGCCTTCCACACCTCTGATCCTTCCCTCCTCTCACTTCTCATAATGTCACTCCCTACTGTTCTTCTTGTTCCACTTCTTCTCACATTACATCCCATCATAGTACACCCTCTTCCTCTCACTTTTTGTTAATTATCCTATTCCTCCCCTTATTGAATCTGTGTCTTGTTCATTGAATGATCAACATGTTGATGTTGTTGTTACTATTAAAATACATTTATGGGTCTGATTTAGTGTTTGGCAGATTGGCTATTCTGTCACTAATGTGATGGATATCCCGTCCTCCATATTGCAATTGCATTATATTCAATGGCGTTTGTGATACATCAGAAGGGATATCGGTCACGTTAAAGGCAATTGTTAATAGAATGTCTAATTAGGGACAGATGGAGTAATTAAATTGGACAGGGATGCCAAAAATAGATGAACAATATTAAAAGGGCAAGCAATAACAAAAATCCTCTTCATCTGAGCTCAAATTTTGTACCAAAAACTTACAGGCATTGGGACAATTAAATACGATATGCACCAAATCTGCATCAGGAGAGTCACAGGAGGACTCCGAGGAGAATTTGGAACATTGCAAAGGACTAAAATATAGGCAATGATATACAAAAATAGAAATTGTGTAATATCAGCAGACAGTGAGATTTTATATATGGGTACCCATACCTTATCCTAAAAGAAGCTAGTCCAAGAAATTCCCAAATCTCTCTCCAAAAATAATTCAGACTTGGATTTAGTTCTGGAGGGATCAGGGAGGGAGAAATATACATAGATTGCCAAAGCCTTAGGGGCAGTATTAAAAAATTTGTGTGATATGAGAAGAGACAAGAATCTTCTTTGAGAAATTCTGTAACGAGGTATATACGTCAAGAATGACATTCATTAGTAGTAGAAAGCGGGTATAAAAGGATTTGGGGCAATAGTGAATAAGGCGAAATTGGGGAAAAGAGAATTAAATATTATACCCGTATCTTCTAAGAATTTTCACCCGCCATGAAGTTTATCTCTGTCTTTCTTTTATAATTTATTTACATCTTCGTATATATTATGATGTATATTGTTTACTATATGAAATTATCCTTGAGGAAACTTGATGTAATTGTTAGTACTATTGATGACTCATAATATGACCTTTCCTTTGTCCTCCCATCCTTCCCTCTCTCTTTTCTCCTTTTCCTCTCCTCATCTCATACAATTTATAAAGACTTTTATGGTTCTTTTAATGGATATCTAATACTACATATTCACTTTGGTTTATCAATATTGTTGCTGTATTTGGTTAATATGTATCATTTACTGAATTCAATAAAGTCTTTTAAACATCAGAAGGGATATCGGTCATATTTGTGATAGAATATCCATCCTCTAAATTCTAAATATACCCCCTACCTCATATTGTAACTCATTATGGAAAAAAAGAAGAAAAAAAATTATATATATATATATATCACCTTTAATTAGTTATAGTTCGGACCTTGTTTACAAACAAAAAGAGTTTATACTTTTGCCAATATCTTTGGCGCCGTTTGATGAATCTTTGTGTCATTTTCAAAACTAATGGGGCGGTCAGGTCAGCTCTTGTGCTGAAAGTTTTGGGGTAATTCATCAAGCTGGGGCAGAGAAAAAAGAGGGTCCCAAAACGTGTTTTCTCCATGTTAATTTCCACAGGTAACTGTTGACGCAGCTACAGCCTGAACTGCTGAACGGAATTACACCAAATTTGGCAAAAAGGTAGCTCTTGTTCCAGAGTACACTAATTTTATTAAATGGTATAAATCTGTTCAGTAGTTTTGAGAAAATTAAATATTTATAAATATCTATATATGGACATGAAGGATCCGTGAGCCCTCCCAATCTCGAGCCTTGCAATCTGATTGGCTGCCAACGCTTCAAACCAGGAAATGTTGGCAGCCTTCTTGTGACTCAGTTGAACTGAGTCACAATAAAAAAGGTGAAAAAACAAAACCACAGAAAGTAGGCAACACTCACTGACTCATTAAAGGCTCCAGTGCTGCAGGACGGTAAGGCGGCCTTAGCACCAATACTTGCTGCGCTGACAGGACAGGATGCACAGAATACTGAGTGTGTCCATCCAATGGCATGCTCCCCTCACTCGTCGGTGCATTCCACTTTCAAATAGGGGTGCTTCCAGAGCTCTGAGCACTTCTGCTCACAGCAACACCTCACTTGCAACCGTTTACTCCTCATCCAGATAAAATCGCCCAGGCTAGAATAAAAATTGTAACCCTTGTTCAAAATGCACTTTCCTGAATTATCTAATGAGATGCTGTGACTTCTAAATGTAGTGTTGCTTCAGGAGCATCTGTACCAGATGCTATGCAACATTGCCTCAGGACAGCGCCTTGTCACTGCTGCTGCATCCAGCACTAGACGAACCATTAGAATTTCAATTGAATTGAGCTACACAGCAATACTCGCAGTCTGTGATGTGTTGTCTTAGTTACAAGTGCTGACCTTTAGAAAACTACTTTATTATTAATTTGCAAAAACGCTATGTCCTTGGGATGTTCTTTTTGTTAAAAAAGGCAAACACGGGGGCGTGGTCAAGATGGCGGTGAGGTGAGATGTACCTTGCTGTCTCTTAACCGACCACCGACTTCTAGCACCAGCCTGCAGCTTCCTACAGCACCATTCTCAGGGGCATAGGTTGCCTCCAGCGACCTTGCAGCCGGGATGCCTGAGGGCTGAAGTACAGCTAGTGCCGGAGCCACCAACCAGCCGAGTCCCCGCGTCTCCACATCGATGGCGCAGTCTGGCTTCACCCTGCGACCGAGTTGCGGAGGGATCTCGCTCCACCCGCTGCTGATAGAACCTGGCAACCGCTGGCCTGGGGGCCACTGCTGGATGCAGGGGGAGTGGTGCCTGGCCAACGCCACAACGAATGCCCAGCCGACGGGCCGAGTTCCAGGGCCCCCACAGCGGTGATGCAGCCTGCCTCCACGTTGCGACCGCACCACAGTAGGGACTCTCCCCTGTATGCTGCCTCCTCCAACAGCGGTCAGAGCTTGATGATCGCTCAGCTGGGGGCCAAGAGGAGCACTTCCCCCCAGAGATTTGTGACTGGAGCTGGTGGGGCAGAACTGAGAGCGGGGAAGGACGCCCTGGCAGCCACAACGAGGCCCAACACCCAGCGGCACCCAAGCGGTGGGAACAGACTATTTCCCTGATCCAGGGCGATCATCCGAGGCTTCAGAGTGGGTGATCTCCTAACACTGAGAGCTGCTCAACACCCGGATCTGGCAGGACGGCGCTTGCCCAGAAACTGTGACGCACCTACACCTAGAGAAGAAGAACTCTCTGCCATGACTGACACCACCTAGAGGTGGGCCCCACTCAACACGCTGCCGTACAGCCCCCGCCGACCAGATTGGAGCCTGTGACAGCCTCCTGCTCTGGGGTGGACCAAACAGAGGGCATTGGTGAACGGGCTTAGCGCTGTCCCCTCACTTGCCTTCAGAGGAGGACGCTACCTGAGGGAGGCTGCGCCTGGTGTGGAAGGTGCAGTCCACTTCTACACCAAGATAACAGCTGAGCCTGCGTGAGGTGCCGGGGCTCCTTAGACACAGTGGCCCTTGTCTGGGGGCCTGAAGGACGTTGCTGGACACCTTCCACTGATGTGGCTGGCTCCTCCTGGTGTAGGCAACATGTGGCCTGAGATGAGCACGGCCTGGTGGAGCGCAGAGTGAGTGCCTGCTGTGAGACGTCTAGGAGAGGCAGAATGAACTCGACCCTGCGGCGTTTTGGCTGCCACGCCCTGGGCCCGACACGTGGGGGCAGCTGGACTGAGCTTTGAGGCACTATTGAAGTTGGCCTCTGTGCCCCTGCCAGAACTGCGAGACCCCGCTCTGCCGTAGCGCGTGAAAGGGCCCTCTTCACCCATCCCACGGGCACGGGCCTGGCATTTGTCCTCCACCTGATCCAGGAAAGATAAGACCCAGAAAGATGTCAAACCTGAACTCACAGTGAAAGACCTCTTTTTCCTTAAGCAGTGGGCCCTCTCAAGATGGCCCATTCCTCCCAAGTACCTGCAGCTGCCCCGCTGCCTCGAGACACCAAAGATGAACCGGTGATTCCAGCCTACCTTGAGTCCCTCTTTACATCACTCCGAGAGGATCTACAGACTGTTAAGCGCGATCTCACCGCGAGATCAAGGACATTTGCAGAGATGTCAACAGCATCGGGGAACGCGTCGCGTCTTTGGAGGATAACGGTGTTGATAGGGACACAGAACTCTCCTCGCTTCAGCAAGAGGTCATTCGCATACACAAGCAGCAGGTCGACCCCCAAGTGCACTTGGAAGATCTCAAAACTGCTCTCAGATACACAACATAAGGATCTGGGGATGGCCATGAAATCGGAAGCAGGGGACATCTTTTCTTACATGCAGGGGCTCTTTAACCATGTGCTAGGGAATTCACCTACCTTTGAAATTAAAATCAATAGGGCCCATAGGGTGGGACCTCCTATAGCTGACAGGGTGGCGACAGCAGACATCTTGGCCTGCATCCAGGACTTTCACGCCAAGGAGGAGATTCTCCGTAAGGCCAGGGCCATGCAAACGATCATTGATCAGGATTAGTGACCGACCCTTTACCAAGACCTTGTGGCGATCACCCTGCAGAAACCTAGGCTCTTTCGCCCCATCCTGGCGCTTCTCTGCCAACGAGACATTTCTTATTCATGGGGCCACCCATTCCGTATGATTTTCCGCTTGGACGGGAAACAATACCAGCTTCGATCTTTGACGGAGGCTTGCAAACTGCTTGACATTGAGCTACAGGAGGAGGAGGGAAGCAATCGGGGCTCATGTCCAGTGGCCAATGCCTCTCCATCGGGCTGGCAGAGACAGCGATACCGTAGATGCCCTAAACGGCTGAACCCTGCCAAAATTGCGATGAGCCAGAAGGCGGCCTTGGAGTCACTCCATGAAGAACTGGCAAAATCCCACCCTTCATGACAGTAGAGGCATCTGCCTGTTCTTTATTATTTTGCGGCGGGAGGTGGGGAGGGGGTAACCTTGATCACTCCATGGACCCCTTACCAAACTTTTTCTGGTCATCCCGGGATGTCAGACTTTCCTGTATCAAACACGAAGTTGCAGTTATGATTCTTGTTGGGGTTGTTTTTTCCTTTCTTTTTTTCTTTGGGGGCCATCATCCTCTGTTCTTGCATTTTTGCAGTGATAGGCAACCTTTGCTCACTACTCATCCCTGTTTGACAGATCCCGGGACTCAGAGGTACTCCGGACTCTCATCTAATAGATGACACCCCCTACACTCCTTATTCTTACTTTGAATGTGTGGGGACTTAATAACCCTATTAAATGGAGGGCAATCCTATCTTATCTAGAACACTCAGGGGTGAACATCTGCCTCCTCCAGGAGATGCACGTGTTGGCTCGGGACTGTCATTGCCTTAAATCCTGTCTCTTCTCCACCCAATTTTTCTCCTCTTGTGCAACCAAAATAGCAGGGCTGGCCATTTTGGTCTCCCGCTCTTTCCAGAGAAAGGTTCTTCAGAGGGAGCCCAAAACTAGAGGGAGGCTTCTCTCATACTAGTTCGATGTTGGGAGACTATGGTTCACGATAGGATCTATCGATGCCCCTAATGAGGGGCATCAACGGTTTGTGGATGATGCTCTGACCAAAGCCACAGCGATGGTTGAGAGTAGAATTTTGATTGGTGGGGACTTAAACCTGGTGCTTGACAACTCGTGAGATAGATCGGCACAGTGCTCAAGGCGCGCTCTCCCAGAGGGGAATAGATCGCATGAGAGACCTGGGATGGTGGATCTTTGGTGCACTACCCACCCTAATGACCGCAAACACTCATTTTATTCGAGTGTACACAAGACCTATGCCCGCCTAGACTATTTTTTAGGCATGAAGCCACTACGAGGCCTGATGGCGGGGTTGGAGATCTTAACCCCCTTTCTCTCTATTCACGCATCTGTGACGGTCACTTTCACGCTTCATCTGCTACAGCAACCACCCCGCCACTGGCGCCTGCGCACCACCCTCTTACACCACACAGATGTGGTCCAACAGGTATAACGCGCAATAGACGACTTTCTGACCTATAGTGACAACAATGACACCCAACTTTCTACACGCTGTGTGGTGCTTAAAGCAGTCTTAAGGGGAGAGATCATTGCTATTGCGACAGCAGACAATGCCGACTGCAAGCACAAAAGAGACGAACTTACAAAGCGAACTAAGGAGCTGGAACATATGCACCAACACACCGGGGTGCCTAGAATCTGGAGGCAGCTGCTCGCAGTACGGGCCCAACTACGGTACGGCTCAGCCCCCAAATACATCAAAGACCGGCTCTCTAGGTATCTACCTACTAGGTCCCTCCGGTCGGCTGAGGCATGTAACTTACTCTGCCCTCGGTACAACCTCACATCCAAGGGCCTTTTCCAGCACAGTTCCTCTGGCCTGGAACCATCTCCCGGCGGAACTTAGGAAGGAAACAAACGTATTGCTGTTCAGGAAAAAGCTGAAGACGGTGCTTTTTGAGGAGGCGTGGGGACCTCTGTGATCTAGCTTTTGCTCCCACCGATGTTGTGTATCCGCTGACAGCGCTTAGATACCTCTGGGTGATATAGTGCTATATAAGCTTATAACATAACATAACATAACTTGCGGCGATAGATAATGACCAGGCGGAATACGCTGCTCTCCAGCTGAGCCAGGTTTTTTACATGGGGCGACTGGTGCGGCCGTTTACTCACCAATAAATTGCTCAAGGTTCGGCAGCATAAGGGAGTCCGAGAGATACGCGATGGTACGGGGTGAGCAGTACCGACCAATGCCAGCATGGCAAATGCCTTCTGTGACTTCTTTGCTTAACTGTATCTGTTGCAAGCATTAGGTAGCTCGCTTAGTGAGACGTATATTACTGCGGCACACCTTCCCTCACTCAGGCAAGCTCAGGCAGATCACCCAGAGAGGGAGATTTGTGTGAAAGAGGTCAAAGCGGTGATTTCATGCCTCAAGCTGGCTAAATTGCCTGGACTGTTACACAGCTGCTTTTTACATAACATTCTGTCCGACAATAGCTCCCCTTTTGATGCACCTTTTTAAATTCCTTTGCGTCTACGGGGGCTATTCCGGAGGACATGCTGGAAGCGGCCATCGTGGTTATCTCGAAGACCAGGAAGGAAAAGACCAGCTGTGGGGCCTACCGCCCCATCTCACTCCTCAACATCGATCTTAAACTTTTTACAGGGATCATGGCTGCCCGACTGGCACCCCACATGGCAGGACAAATTGACTCAGGCAGGTTTATCCCTCACCGCCAGACAAGCGATAACACTAAACATGTACTTCACTTGATTGAGAAGCCCTCTCGAATTCCCGGGGAATTCATGCTCCTTACCTTAGATGCGGAGAAGCCCTTCAACAGGGTCCATTGGCCTTTTTTGGAACAAGTGCTGATCCAAGTGGGATTGGGGGAGATATTCCGTACTTTAATTCTCAACTGCTACCAACACCCTACGGCCTAGGTCCGAGTTAATGGACATACTTCGTCCCGCCTTCCTATTTCCAGGGGGACCGGCCAAGGATGTCCTCTCTCCCCCTTGCTTTTTGCGCTGGATATGGAACCCTTAGCCCAAAGTGTGTGGCACAACTCTAGCATCACCAGATTTAATTTGGGGGTGATGTCCACAAAATTAGTCTCTATGCTGATGACGTCCTGGTGTCTCTCTATGATCCCACTCGAGCCTTGGGTGTTTTTATGGCGGAAATGGACCGTTTCACTCAGGTGTCGGGCTTCAAAGTCAATGTTGAAAAATCAGTTGCGCTTATCCTTTCTATGCCACCCTCTACCCTGGCGCACCGACGCAGCACTCACCCTCTCCAAAGGGCAGATGGACCGGTTCCCTATCTTGGCATCCAGCTGGCGCCCACGCTGACAGAGATAGCTGCCATCAGTTACGATAAAATGCTGATGCAGATCAGAGTGCAGCTGCAGCGGTGGAAGTATGACGATCCTACCCACATTTTATACATTTTTTAAACTCTTCCTTTATGACCACCTGGCGGGTGGATCAAGCAGGTTCAATCTGAACTGTCACAATTCATTTGGCGAGGCTGCAGACCCTGCATGAAGGGTGCTATTGCGAGACTGCCCCTCAAAAAGGGTGGACTGGGGGTCCCGGATCTCCGACCCTATTTTCCTGCGACTCAACTCAGACACTCAGTAGAATGGAGTAGACCCGAATCTGAGAAATATGGATTGTTTCAAGACGAGGCAGAGGCAGCCACGATTCTACAGAAGATCCCCTTCCTTTGCAAGGCTCCCAGACCCGCCAGCCTCTATGCTTCCCATATAACCAGAATATTCTTTGAGGCCTGGGACCAGACCTGTCGGAAATACAACCTGACTTCTTTCCTGTCTCCCCTCACACCGCTCTTTGACAACTCTGAATTCCAAACGAGGATGGGTGAGACCTCCTTTTTAAGCTGGCGACCTACTAGTTGCCGGTCACTGGGTCATTTCTTTGATCTTGATGGGATTCTCCCCTTTTCTCAGGTCTGGTCGCACTATGGGATTCTGGAGTTGGAGCGATTCCTCTATCTTTAGCACTGACACTGGGCGCTCCATCCCCTTGTAAAACCACACTCACAGCATTTACTTACTTCATACGAGAAGTGCCTGCTAACGCATTCATTCGGCAAAAAAATTATTTTAGATCTGTACAGGATGCTGCTTGCTGTCCATTCACACGCTTATAACACAGGGCCCATGCGCTGGGAGTGGGATCTGGGTCGGGCTCTCAGCCACAAAGAATGGGAGGGGATCTACAACAGAACACGACACTCAGCACAAAGTATAGGGCTGACGGAGACTCAGATTAAGGTAACGACATACTGGTACTACACCCCTGACTGCCTCCACTCGATGGACCCCTGACAAAGTACTGAGTGCTGGTGGGGTTGTGGACCACAGGGCACACTGGTACATCTCCTATGGGACTGTGAACAGCTGCATGCATACTGGGCGCAGGACATTGACGAAATAGATAAACACTTTGATACTCAGCTCCCACGCTTTGCAAGCTACATCCTCTTAGGCCTTCCCAAATTCCAATCCCCTTACATATCCTCTTCATTCCCAACGCAGTCGCCATATTGCAGTTAATTTGGGCTCAGCCACGCAAAACATTCAGATACACTGGCAGACTACACGCACTCCCACATTTACTGGCTGGCTACAATGTCTCTGGCAGGTCCTGGGGATAGAAAAGATCTCCCTTACACTGGCAGGGAAGGGCTTCACCTTTGTGGCTCTCTGGCAGCCTTTTCTCACCCTCCTTGGCTCTGAGTTTAGGGAGCTCACCTGTCTGAGACATCTCTGCTTATTGCGTTTATCAACGCCGCCTGAAGGGGAAGCTCAGGGAACTACATGGACAGCGGACCAGTAAGCCTATCTTAATGTGGATTTTTTTATTTGTGGATGGGGGGTGGGTGGAGAGGGTAGAGTACGTTTTATTTTTTGGCCATCAGGAGTGATAATACAATTGGTTTCCTCCATGAACAGCAATGTACCATGACATAACTTGACTAGCGCTGGTAAACATATATGAAGCTTATTGTTGGCCTTTGTTACGAAATGCAAAAAAAGAAAAGACTGAAACCTAAAAAAGGCAAACACGGGTGACTGTGTGTTTATCCCCCGGTGCATCCACTAATGTGCCTCTTGCATTTGGAGTCATGCATGCTGCCATAAAAGTGCTTTTAAAATTACTGGCAGTGCACACTCGTCCAAAAGTAATACGAGAACAAGTAAAATACACATTACCTCCGCATCTGTCTTCCTCGCCACAGTAATTAACAATGAGCATTCTGCTCCTAGATAAAACTCCAAGTAAAAAGCTACATACTAGTCTCCCTATCCCTCCAATATGGCCCCCATTGGCAACCACCAATCAGATAAAAGGACACAAAAGTCCCAACACTACCTGTTTTTTTTGTTTCTGCACTGCTCCAAGTGCTGTTCATGTTCCTGTTTGTCAGGTAAGTTGGGGGCGGCTGTCCGACTCTTGTGCCCTATTCTGAGGTGGGATGCAGTTTCATTTTTATTCTGTTTCTCCCCCCCCCCTTGGTTGGCCCTTTCTACGTTTCCCCTGTCATGCTCTAGCTGCGTTGTGGGGTCTTTATATTATTTGTGCCATTTCTCTGGATCTCCACGTCTTGCTCTGGTGGACTCAGAGTCTTTACATTTATTTTTGTCAGCTGTTCTGTTGTGCCGAGTCCTGCTCTAGCGGCCTGGGTGTGTTTCGATGATTGCTGGCTGAGCGCACCGTCCTGCTTGAGCGGCTCGGGTGTGTTTGTTGACCTGCCCCCTCCCACATTCGCGGCGTTTGGTTCGTTTTTGTGAGGGGCGGCATTTTCGCAGTTTGTAACCGCTTATGCTTCTGTTAGCGAGGTGCGCGTACGGGTTGCATTTGCCATTACCCCTCTCGTTTTTCACATGTTTTGTGTACATACGGGTTCTGACAGTCTTGGGCGCTTTTCTGTGGTCCTGCAATCGCGGACTCACCTTGCCGGGTTGAGAGGGGACTTTCATTCTTCTTCCTCTCAACTTCATGGTTAGGAGGCGTGGCTTTCTACGGGCGTCTCTTGCGATCGGCGCCTGCATTCCTGGGCTTCTTCTAGAGGCTGTGGTGTGGCGCACTTGGGAGGGGTGTGTCTCTCCTGTCCTGAGACAATTTTTTCTGGGGGTTCCATGGTGATGGGAGCCTTTTTTAATGCTCCTGCATGCCGTAGTGGTGTTGCTGGTCATTCTTTGTTGTACAAAAGGGGGTGGTGATGGACGGAGAATCTGACCCAATCAAACACTCACACCCAGTCAACAGATCTGGGTTTGATCCATTACCGTTCTTTAGCCCACTCTGCCACCCCAGTTCAGACATGGCCATATGCAAATCAGTCTGACCCTGTGCCTCAAGGGAACAGTCCAGCCCGAACTGCCAAGCCATGCCTTCCCAGGACCGGTTTCTGGCATTTCAGCCGTCTTCAGCCCGGCTTGCTTGAATCCAGTGGCAAAGTGAGCAAGGGCAGGGAACTGGGGTGGTGTGGAGTGCAAAATAAGATGGATTTAGGCCCAGATTTCTGTACCGGGGTGAATGTATGACATTGTTCGGCATTCTGTCAATCAACTGTTGTTTTTGCATTGAACATTCTTTGTTTGACAGCTATGGAACCTGATGCAGTTTTGGATTCTGTGTCCACTGAATGTTCTGCTGGGTCTCTGGCCTTGGTGCCTTCCCTTGCAGTGCTTCAGCAGATGATTAATACAGCGGTGGTGGATGCTTTACAGGATAAGGATTTGCTCCCTCCTCCAAAAAGAGCCAGATGTGATCCGGGTCCTTCCCATGACTCTGAGGGGGAGGATGATGTGGACTTTCCGGGTCATTTTGTCCAGGAGTCAGATCTGAAGGATGTTCTTCACCAAATCCGTTCCAACCTCTTGTTGCCAGAGTCCGATGTGTCTGTGGAGAACTGTGTTTTTTTTGCACAATATCAGAGGAAGGAGTCTTTGCCTCTCCATTCGTCTGTTTTGAGGGTGTTGGAGGCGGAATTGAAGAAAGTGGACAAGAGTAATTTTTCCCGTTTTCTGGGTAAGCGATATCCCTTGCAGGACTTTGCGGTTAAGTTTCCTGCCTCTTTTAAGGTGGATTCCTGAATGGCGGGCTTGTCATCGCTGGGGACTATTATTTCTGAGGATGCTTCGCCTGCTGATCCTGTGGATAAGAAGGTGGAGACGGCGGTGAAGCGCACTTTTTCTGCAGCTAATTTTTCCATTATGGCTGCTGCCTATTCCTCATATACCATCCAGTCATTGCTTAAAGACTTCTAATCCTTGTCTGAATTATTAGACCAGAACAAGGACATTTCACCTACTCTCGCTTTGATGGAACTGCAGGTTTGTCTGCTTTCCGATATTTCCTTTGACTCTTTGGTGGCTGCAGCTTCTACTATGGGGTCTTCTGTCACTGCTCGACGCCAGTTGTGGCTCCGTTCCTGGAAGGCTGATTCTGTGCAGAAGGGTTTGCTCATGAAGATCCATTTTTCTGGGGTGAAGTTGTTTGGTGCTCCATTGGAGGACATGGTCAAGAAATCGGCGGAAGATCGAAAGCTTCTGGCTCCGGAGAGGGCTGGACGGTCCCGTTTTTTCGGGGCTCACACAGCTTTTGGTCTGGCTCGTCAGGGGAAGGTTCATCGGCCCTTTCATGGAAGGGGGCGTGGACGGGGTGCTCCTTCCTTTGGCAAGTTCAGGTTCTCCGACAAGCCTTCTTTGTCTTCCAGCCCCCGTAAGTCATGACTGGATTGCTCCAGGAGTCGGTCCTGTGGAGGAAGGCTGTCTCATTTTCTGGATGCGTGGAGACATACTGTGTCGGATCAGTGGGTTCTTCAAGTGGTATCGCAAAGTTTTTCCCTTGGATTTGTCCACACTCCCTCAGACTGTTTTCGTGTCACTTCTTGCCCTCGAGACTCTCAAAAGAAGTTGGCCCTCTTAGAAGGGGTCTGTTCTCTGGTGGCGAAGGGTGCTGTGATTCCGGTTCCAATGGGATAGAGAGGTGTGGGGGTGCACTCGATTTTGTTCCTGGTGGAAAAGCACACCGGGGATCTCAGACCTGTTCTAGATCTGAAATCGTTGAACTGGTTCATCCCTCCTGTGAGTTTCAAGATGGCGTCCTCACAGGTGATCCTCCCTCTGATCTGTCAAGGGGATTTTTTGGCCTTTATCGACCTACAGGATGCTTATCTGCATGTTCCGGTTAATCCAAGGTCTCAGCAGTTTCTCAGATTCTGTGTTCTGGGTCAACATTTTCAATTTCAGGTATTGCCCTTCGGCCTGTGTTCTTCACCCCAGGTATTTACTAAAGTTTGGGCTCCTCTAATGGGTCACTTGCATGAAAGGGGTATTCAGATATTTCCGTACTTGGATGATTTGTTGATTTATGCTTCTTCTCTTTCTAAGGCAGTGATCCATGTCCAGGAGGTTTGCCAGGTCTTGGAGAGTCACGGCTTTCTGGTCCTGCCTGTCCGCTTCTCAGGATCTGATGTACATTGGAGCTCACTCCAAGACTCGGTTGGGGTTGGTGTTCCTACCTCCTGCACGGAAATTGACTCTGTTGTCTGCAATTCGATCCCTGTTGTCAGAGTCTTGTCCGCCTGTGAAAATGTGGCTGAGGGTCCAGGGTCTTCTGTCTGACACCTTCTTGGAGGTTCTGTGGGCTCGTTTTCAATTGTATCCCATTGTAAACCACATTTTGTCTCATTGGCGCCCGTGTGGTCAGGATTTCAAAGAGTTCCTGTGTCAGCCCAGGTGAGGGAGGATCTGGGTTGCTGGTTGGATGACGTTTATCTGTCCCAGGGTCGCCCTTTTCTGATTGTTCCTGCTCGCGTGGTCATGACGGATGACAGCGGTTTGGGCTGGGGTTCTACTCTGGGTGATGCCTCTGTGCACAGAGTCTGGTCCCAAGTTCAGATGTCATGTTCGTCGAATTACCGAGAGCTGAAGGCTGTTCAATTGGGTCTGTTGGCTTTCTCTGCCCTGATAGTTGGTCACCATGTTCAGGTCTGGTTGGACAACCAGGTGGTCGTCTCTTACATCAATCACCAGGGGGGTTGCAGAGTTTGTTCCCCCAGTTGCCTCAGTCACAGGATTTGTTGGGCAGAATCCAATCTGGGGTCCCTGTCTGCGATTTATCTCCTGGGTAGGGAGAATGTGGTGGCACATTGTCTCAGCAGGGTCTTTCCTTCCATGGGGTCTTTGTCTCTGACCCGGTTGAAAGTCCTGGACATTGCGGGTAGGTTTGTGTTTCCGGTGGTGGACTTGTTTGCGTTTCCGGACAATGTAAAGACCCGTTGTTTCTGCACGATTATGCCCTGTCAGAGCGCATGGAAGGTGGATGCAATGTCCTTCCTTTGGCCGGAAGGCCTGTTGTATGCTTTCCCACCGGTTCCCCTGGTACCAGCGGTATTGATGAAGATCAAGAGGGAGGGGGCTTTTGTCCTTCTGGTGGTCGCGGGTTGGTGCTGACACCCGTGGTATCCGCTCTTGGTGGAGTTGGCGGTGTGTCCGGGTTGGATGTTGCCGTTCCGTCCGTTTCCCTTGATGGGCCCTTTGATTCCTCTTCCGGTGTTCAGGTCCATGAATCTGCAGGCTTTGCTCTTGAGAGGGAATCCCTGATCCATGGTGGTTGTTCTTTGGAGGTTGCTAGTCTTATTCAGAGGTCCAGGCGTCCCTCGACTTTAAATTTGTACGCTAAACATTGGGACAACTTTGCTGCTTGGTGTCTTCGCCATGGTTGGTCTGTTGACTCTTTGGATCCTGCACTGGTGCTGGATTTTTTTAAGAAGGGTTTTGATTTAGGATTAAGCATGGGCGAATTTTGCGGATCTCGCGTTCGCGAATTTTGCGGATTTGCGAATTCGCAATCCGCAAAATCCGCGAATTCCCGCGAATTTGCGGATTTTTTTTTTTTTGTGTTCGCCCGTGTTTCTGCCAGTTCGCGAGGGTTTTTACAATTTCGCAATTTGCGAACTTACCTGTCGGGTCGCAAGTTTTGCGAACTTGTTGTTTCTACGTGTCCAGCCTGTTTGGAACACTCTTCTTCATCACTGCCACTCTCTGTCACCACTGCCACTCTCTGACTACTCATGCCACCCTCTGGCCCACCCATGCCACCCTCTGTTTCATCACCACACCCTCTGGTTGTCCAGTGTACATTATTTTCGGCAAAGCAAAGCACACCTTCCCTGCCTCAAGTGACCTGAATTAATTTGGGGCTGATTAATGTGTCACAGAATATTTTTTTAGCTGGCACCTGCTTCCTTAGTGCGCCCTGATTAGTGATCTTTTGCACTTGCTAAGTGCTTTCATTGTTGCAAAATTAGTTACAACACCTGCCCTGCCCCAACTGACAATAATGAATTAGGGGCTGATTAATGGATTTTAACTTCCAGCCTGGCTCCTGCTTGTCTCCCTTAGCTGTAATTCAGGACCTTTGTGGCATATGTGTAACTATTCTGAGGTTCAGAGCAGGGTCACATAATAGTTGCAACTGGCAACTGAACTCTGGAGGGGCCCCTCAGGAAGCACTACAGGAAATGGCTACTAATGATGAGCCTGAACTTTTGAACCTGGCAAGTAGTTTCAGTTTTGCTAAGATCGTATTTCTGCAATTTAGCACTTATTCGCGGGGCGCGAAATTGTACTGGGAAGCCGCGAACTCACGCGAACAGTGCGAGCAGTGCGAGCAAAATCCGCTGCTCGCGGATTTGCGGATTTTGCGGGAGATTCGCGAATCTCGCGGATTGCGGATTTCCCGAAAATCCGCAAAATCCGCGAGCGGAACGGATTTTCCGCCCATACCTATTTAGGATTCACCCCTTCTACCTTCCGTGCGCAGTGGGCTGCCATTCGGGCTTTTCATGGGCTTCCTTTTGTGGCTGTTGAGCCCTTGGTGGCTCTTCTTTTTTGTTCTCTTGCCCTTCAGCGTCCTCGCCCGATACTTTCTCCTCCTGGTGGGACCTTCCGTTGGTGTTGAAGGCTTTGCAGTCGGTTCCTTTTCAGCCTTTGGAGTCAGTGGAGTTAACATTTTTGACTCTTAAGGTGGTATTTCTGGTAGCTATTGCTTCTGCCAGGCGTGTTGGGTGCATTCCTTCGATCTGCTCCTTTTATTACGGATTCTGGATGATAGGGTGGTTTTACGTGCTCATCCTAATTTTGTCCCTAAGGTGGCATCGCTCTTTCATTGTTCTGCGAGGTTGTCCTCCCTGTATTTTTTTCAGTTTTTTCGTCTCCGGAGGAATCTCTGTGACATCTTCTGGATATTAGACGCGCATTCGTCATTTATTTGGCCCGCACCTCTTCCTTTTGTAAGGTGGACAACTTATTTGTGACTTTTGGTCTGGCTCGACGAGGGCAGAGGCCGTCTCTTTCCACTCTCAATCGGTGGATGAAGGAGACTATTCTTTTAGCGTATGATACTCTCTCTGTGGTTCCCTCTCATTCGGTTCAGGGGTGTTCTACTAGATCTGTTGCTGCTTCTTGGGCCGCCTTTAAAGGTGTTTCCATAAAGGATATCTGCGGGGCAGCCACATGGTCTTCACCTCATACCTTCATGTCTCATTACCGGCTTGAGGTTGGTGGCGGGGCTTCCGTGGCCTTTGCTTCTTCAGTTCTCAGTTCTGTGACTTCCTGAGATGTGTGTCTCTTTCCATTGTTGTCATTAAAGTATGTATTTTGCAATTGCATTACTTGTGTGGGATGTGTTCCTTACATGAAGCTGTTCTTGCTTTGGTATCGGCTCACTGTTAATTACTGTGGCGAGGAAGACGGACGAGGAGGTAATGCCCCGGTTACTTACCGGTAATCTTCATTACTTTGAGTCCTAGTCTTCCTCGTCACAGTATAGTTTTCCTTCCCTCCCGGCCCTCATGGTGGCTTAATGTCTGCAGATTTTTTTTTCAGGTTGTGTTGGGACTTTTGTGTCCTGGTTGGTGGTTGCCACTGAGGGCCATATTGGAGGGATAGGGAGACTAGTATGTAGCTTTTTACTTGGAGTTTTCTGTAGGAGCAGAATGCTCACTGTTAATTACTGTGGCGAGGAAGACTAGGGCTTGGAGTAATGAAGATTACCGGTAAGTAACCAGGTCAATTCATATAGCTACACGCCAGAAAAAATATTGTACACCCTGTAAAGGGTTAAACAACCCCAATGATGCAATCCATACACAGCGCCATGAGTTAATGTAAGTGACAGGCACTGTGCTATCCAAGACCTGCCAAATTTAGCAAGGATATATAGCGATGCGTCGTGGAGTTAAAAAGACTGCATGTGTAACATCTGTAACCCAGAAGGAATGGCACAAATAAGTGCTTTCTGGTTTCGACAGAGTATGTAGATGCTTCAGCACGAGCTCGGTGAAGGGGTGATTTTGAAATGCAGGACTGTGGAAAATAACCGGTGCACCGCTATCTGTTCCCCTTCTGTATGTCCAAGCATGCAGGTAAACCTGATAAATGCGGAGTGCTGACTGGTGGACAGAGCAGTAAAAAGAGACGGAGCAGGTCCGATCAATGCTTCCCTTATCAGTGTAGTAGCGCTTCTGCTCAAATACAATAAGACCGTGCATGCAGACAACCCGGTCTCTCGCCCTGCTGTTTCTAGAGGCCGTATGCATTTAAAGTGGTATTCTGGCTGAAAGTGCTTTGTTCTCGCTCTTTTAAATAGAGTCAACTGTGCTAACTTCCCTTCATTACGGTCCTCTGAAGATGGGGGATTGCTGGCTGACTGGATTTGAATTCGTTTTATGATGAGAAAGAACAGTAGAATCCGATTGACTTTTTGTGTTCTTGTCTAGAAGTCCTTTGAGCACTATAGCCCCGCCCCCTCACATGTGTATGCATTTGCCGTGGGTTCTTTAAATTGGGAAGTGAAGATATGCGAGCGAGTGGTTGTTACGCATGGGTGTCCCCCCCTGGATCCAGGCCCGGTTCTAGAGGATGGGCCCACATACCTGGGCCGACTTTCCTGCTGGGGCGACACCTGAAAGGCTGCTACAGTACAGCCAGAGTGTGAGTCCCAGCAGGTCACAGAGTCAGCCGTTTCATTGTCATGGGCAGTATGACAATGGGCCGGCAAAGGAGACACAGCATGGAGCATCTCCCCGCATCCCAGGCCTCAGGAGATAACGTTGAGTTCTTGGGGAGCTGCTGGACAATTAGCAGGGGCCGTGAACTTTAGTCCCTCACAGCAGGCCACAACGATCAGATAAAAAGCTAAGGGGCGTGGGTGGGGGCGTCGTTTGGGGAGGGGGGTTAGTGCCAACATTCTTAGTTTAAAAACTGTGAAGTGACAGACCGGATTGAAATTGAAAGTTTCATTCTCATGAATTTGTGCAATGGGGAGAGTGCTGTATACAGCTAAGAGTGGAAATACTCTGAAAAAAACACCAAGGACTGAAATAACTACATTTAAAGAACAATATGACTAAAAATGGAAAAAAATGAAAATTCGATTTTGACAATGTTGTAGTGGAAAAATGTAAGTAACCCTCCATGTTGAGGCTAAGGGAGACGTAAGAGCAGAAGAGAGATAAAAGAGAGAGACAGAGCCAAAAGGAAAAATAAGAGACGGAGTGGGGAGTAGAGACAAACGGAGAGGGGGAGAGGAAAGAGGGAGAAATGATTGACAAGAGAAGATAGTGAAAGAGGCGAGGGGGGGACATTATTATAGATAAGCACAATGAGGCAGGGAGACAGAGGGCGACAGAGGGAAGGGGGCAACAGAGGGAAGGGGGCGACATAGGGGAGGGAGACAGACAGACAGGGAGACAGATAGAGGGAGATACAGGGTGAGAGACAGACAGAGACAGACAGAGGAAGAGAGACCGAGAGAGAGGGAGACGGAGAGAGAGGGAGACCGAGAGAGAGAGAGACCGAGAGAGAGGGAGACCGAGAGAGAGGGAGACCGAGAGAGAGGGAGACAGAGAGGGAGGGAGACAGAGGGAGGGAGACAGAGGGAGGGAGACATAGGGAGGAAGACTGAGGGAGGGAGACTGAGGGAGGGACACTGAGGGACGGAGACTGAGGGACGGAGAGTGAGGGAGGGAGACTGCGGGACGGAGACTGAGGGAGGGAGACAGAGGAAGACAGAGACAGACAGAGGGAGACAGAGAGAGAGGGAGACAGATAGAGCAGGGGACAGAGGGAGAAAGACAGAGGGCAACAGACAGAGGGAGGGGGGCGATAGAGGGAGGGAGACAGACAGGGAGAGAGACAGACAGAGGGAGGGAGACAGACATAGGGAGGGAGACAGAGAGAGGGAGACAGAGAGAGGGAGACAGAGAGAGGGAGACAGGGAGGGAGGGACACACAAGGAAGGGAGACATGGGGGGAGGGACACACAAGGGAGGGAGGCAGAGGGAGGGAGACAGAGAGGGAGGGATACAGAGAGGGAGGGAGACAGAGGGAGGGAGACAGAGGGAAGGAGATAGAGGGAGGGAGATAGAGGGAGGCAGGGGGAGGGAGGCAGAGGAAGGGAGACAGAGGGAGGGACACAGACAGAGGGCCACAGACAGAGGGACACAGACAGAGGAAGGGAGACAGAGGGCCACAGACAGAGGGCGACAGACAGAGGGAGGGGGACAGAGGGAGGGAGACAGAGGGAGGGAGACAGAGGGAGGGAGACAAAGGGAGGGAGACAGAGAGAGAGAGACAAGGAGACAGAGGGAGGGAGACAGAGGGAGGGAGACAGACAGAGGGAGACAGACAGAGGGGGACAGACAGACAGAGGGCGACAGACAGACAGAGGGCGACAGACCAACAGAGGGTGACAGACAGACAGAGGGTGACAGACAGAGGGCGGGAGACAAAGGGAGTGAGACAAAGGGAGTGAGACTGTGAGACAGAGAGAGGGAGGGAGACAGAGGGAGGGAGACAGAAGGAGGGAGACAGAGGAAGGGAGACAGACAGAGGGAGGGCGACAGACAGAGGGAGGACAACAGACAGACAGAGGGAGGTCGACAGACAGGAGGGCGACAGACAGAGGGAGGGCGACAGACAGAGGGAGGGCGACAGACAGACAGAGGGAGGTCGACAGACAGACAGAGGGAGGGAGACAGACAGAGGGAGGGCGACAGACGGACAGAGGGAGGGAGACAGACAGACAGAAGGAGGGAGAGAGAGGGAGGGAGAGAAAGAGAGGGATGGAAAGGGAGGGGTAGAGAGGGAGGGATAGAGAGGGAGGGAGGGAGAAAGAGGTAGGGAGGGAGAGAGACGGAGGGAGGGAGAGGGAGAGAGAGTGAGGGAGACAGAGAGAGGGATGGAGAGAGAGGGATGGAGAGAGGGATGGAGAGAGAGGGAGGGAGAGAGAGGGAGAGGGAGAGAGACAGAGGGAGAGAGACAGAGGGAGAGAGACAGAGGGAGAGAGACGGAGGGAGAGAGAGGGAGGGAGGGAGAGGGAGGGAGAGAGACGGAGGGAGAGGGAGAGAGAGGGAGGGAGACAGAGAGAGGGATGGAGAGAGAGGGATGGAGAGAGAGGGAGAGAGACAGAGGAGAGAGAGAGAGGGAGATAGGGAGAGGGAGAAAGAGGGAGAGAGAGGGAGAGGGAGGGAGAGGGAGGGAGAGAGCGATACACAGAGTGAGTGAGACAGAGGGAGACAGAGAGAGGGAGAGGGAGGGAGAGAGAGATATAGAGAGAGGGAGGGAGACAGAGAGAGAGGGAAGGAGACAGAGAGAGAGGGAAGGAGACAGAGAGAGAGAGAGGGAGGGAGACAGAGAGACAGACAGAGAGAGAGAGAGAGAAAGAAAGATGTGTGTATGCCGGGTCTGGTGGCTCAGCGGACGAAGGCGTCCGCTGCAGGGACCTGTGTTCAACCTCATTGTCATAGTTTTTTTGTTGCTCTAGCCCCACCCCCCTCCCTCACTGACCCCGCCCCCACCAGTGCGGCCCTCGGCCACAAACCACACTATAAATTTGGCCCCTGAGAAAAGTTTGGAGTACCCATGCTCTAGAACCGCATAAACCTGATTTAGAATGTTTTGGGTTTTTTCCGGTCTTTTTTAATTTTTCCCTCTGTTTTATTACTTGCCAGGTTGTCTGATGTGGCGCCTCACAAGATTTTTCTCTTCCCCCTATGGATTTCTTTGTTTATTTAAGCTCTTTGTCTTATTAGATTTTTTAAATGTA